>NC_072016.1:34195302-34202802 GCF_027791375.1 Indicator indicator | reverse complement strand
GAGGTCAAGACAGAGAGAAAAATGAAATTACCACTTTCTGTCTATTCATTACAAACACAGAAATGTTACTGCAGAAGCTTCTTAATAGTCAGACTGAATCTTTCACCATAAACCATAGAATCTACAAAGCCTTCACTTCCTAAAATACTCATCTGCTTGAGGAAAATGAGTGGATTTTGTGGGTCTGTGGTATGTTCAGCAAGGACATTTATTATCTTACTTATGCTCAGTACACTTGGGCAGTTTATTTTAATAGTTATGATGCTTATTAAAGTTGTAATCCATTATCAAACTTCTTTTCACATGGGAGGAAGGGAGTTGTAAGTTGCTAAACACGCAAGTTAATCTTCAATAAGAACAGACTGCAAAGAGCAGTGAATCTCATGATAAAGCCAACTTCCATTTGGCCATGGAAGTTGTAGACTAGAGCTTACAGAATAATAATAATAAGGAAGGTCCAAATCAACACTTACTTGCACAAAAGAAGGACCATCATTTGCTCCAAAAAACCAAGAATTACCAACTCCCAAGAAGCCTCCCTCCATGAACATAAAATGCTCATGTCTAAAACAGAGTCCAGAACATATATATGGAAACCTTACTGCTCTCTGCAACATCCCATGTATTTGGAGACCTTCTCACTCTCCACAGCTCCCTGAAGGGATATTGGAGCCAAGCAGAGGTTGGTCTCTTCCCCCAAAGAACAAGTGATAGGACAAGAGGAAATGGCCTCAAGTTGCACCAGGGGAGGTTCAAGTTGGACACAAGGAACTATTTCTTCCCCAAAAGGGTTGTCAAGGCCTGGCCCAGGCTGCCCAGGGCAGTGGTGGAGTCCCCATCCCTGGGAGGGTTTCAAAGCTCTATAGATGGGGTGCTGAGGGACATGGTTGAGTGGTGACCTGACAGCAGTCAGGTTGGACTGAATGATCCTGAAGATTTTTTCCAACCTAAATGATTCTATGACTCCAAGTATGGCACCTATCTTGAAGGAGGACCTTGGGAAGTACAAGTTGGTCAGCTTGTGATGCTTCAGGTCACGTTTCCTTGATTTAACTACAGCCAGAAGCTACTTCTCACGGTCTAAATGAAGTAAAGTTTGCATAGATATGGATTTTTAACTTAAAAACCACAGAAACTTAATACATAGGGAACTGCTACAAGTATTATGTAGAAGGAAAGTTGAATGTACAGAGTATTTATGCTCTGCTAGAAATGCAGACACAAGGCTGTCGTTACACATTTTGGTTTTACTCTCCAACAAATAAGCATCATTAGTTCTGCATCTGATGCAAACTCAGAGTTTAGGCCATTTAAGACAAGAAATTTCAGCTAGAAATGTCTTTTTTTTTTTTGGCCTATTTATCTGGCTATGGATGATGCAGTCTATAAAAGGTTGACTGCATCTTGCTCAGATTTGCATGACAAACCAAATTTTCTGCTTCAAATCCAACATTTTCCATTTTAGATATAAGCCCAGTTCTAACAAACTGTTTCTTCTTTATTGTTATTTAAACAAAAATGATTTGTTTTGTATGTTTCTAATTAGCAGTGTATAAATTGAATAATCGATTTTTTCTAGCCACAAAAAAATAAATATCTATACTCAGATTGATCAGATTTAAAGCAGTTCTATTCCTCACTGAACTGAAATCTTTTAAATTTGGGGTATTTTCTTTTTCTTTTTTTTTTCTTTTTCCTAATATTTAGTTTGAAAATCATGTTTCATCTCTGACCCAGACTTGTAATACAAACACTAGAGTTGAACATCAGATGTCCACAACTGGATATGGAGTATTTTGATATCAGCATCTCAAATAGGTCCCAAATGTGGACAAACGCAAGCATCTCAGCTCTACACCCCTTCCCTCTGTATCAAACTGAAATGTTGAAGAAGTTCCCTCTGCTTCCTCCAAAGCAAGGACATCAAGCAGCCACAGCATCCCGTTAGCCAAACACCAGTCAGTGTAAGCTTTTCTTTTACAAGACATTAAAAAGCACAGATATCAAGGAATTAGGAAATACAGGAGATGTAGGATGTGTAGGATCTGTGCACTGCACATTAAAACAAACTCATACATAAACTCATTTTTGGTTGCTCTGAAAGGGACTCTGCCTGTAAGCACGTAGGACCTGGGACATAAAGACCTGAGAGTTCAGGATGAAAAATTTACCATGAAGCAGCAACACGCCCTCATGGTCAAGAAGGCAAATTGTGTCCTGGGGTGTATTAAGAAGAGTGTGACTAGAAGGTTGAGTGACGTTCTCCTCCTCTCCTCTGCCCTCATGAGGCCACATCTAGAGTACTGGGTCCAGTTCTGGGCTCTCCAGTTCAAGACAAACAGGGAGAGAGTCCTGTGAAGAACTGAACTCCAGACTGGCTCCAAAGATGGAGGGGCCTGGAGCATATCTGTGAGGAAGAAAGGCTGAGAGAGACCTGGGGCTGTTGAACCTGGAGAAGAGCAGCCTGAGTGATCTTTTCAAGACTCAGCATGAGCTAAAGGATAGGGAGGCAAGAGGATGGGGTCAGACTCTTTGCCAGTGGTGACCAGTGACATGCCAAGGGGCAATGGGCACAAACTGGAACCCATGAGGTTTCATGTGAAGATGAGGAGAAACTTCTTTGCTGTGAGGGTGCTGGAGTCCTGGAGCAGTGAGCAGGCTGCCTAGAGAGGTTGTGGAGAGATTCCAAACCGACCTGACCATTGTGATCTTGGGCAAGCTGCTGTGAGTGCTTCTGCTTTAGCCAGAGCATTGGGCTGGACAATCTCCAGAGGTCTCTTCCAACCTCCACCATGCTGGGACTCTGGGATTCTACATCACTGATTCTGTGATCAGATATTTTTGCTATTCTTGATTGAGCATAAACCCAGATTTGGTAATTGCTACTTTGAACATGCTAATAACAAAACCTAACTCTTCTTTATGTTCTAACATTTTTCTGTATTAAGTGTGAATTTTTATAGCATTTTTTCCCAACAAGACATCTTGCTTGTAAATAACACAACATTAAGTGTCATGATATAATTGATTTTCTAATGAGGTTTTCAAAAAGCATTATATTTTTGCTTGTCAGAAAATCTTTACAAGAGAAATAAGGTCCTTCCATATTTATTCCTTATAAACTGAACTTTTTATTCCTACAGCCAAGTCAAGGTGGATTAAATCATGTGGATTGCCATAAAACAACGTATTGTACCCGATTTTTTTTAATGTTTTTTCATCTTTGTATGTTGTGTGGTGAAACTGGGTGGAAAATGATCCTGAGCAGCATGCCTAGGTCAGGGGATAATCTAAGCAACAGCAAAAGAACCAGACATTTGTGCATGAATGAAATTGAGGTGAAGCTGATGTATCAAACAAGCTGTTGAGGTAGAGAGAACCCCCAAAAAATTCAATCTAATCCTCTAGAAAATGAAATTTACAAGTTCTGTTGGAAAATTCGAGGGAGGTGATTCTCCCCTCTCTGCTCTACTCTCCTGAAACCCCATCTGCAGTGCTGGGTTCAGCTCTGGAGTCCCCAGCACAAGAAGGGCATGAAATTGTTATAGCAGGTCCAGAGGAAGGGCCACAATGATGATCAGAGAACTGGAGCACCTCTTCTGTGAAGACAGGATGAGAGAGTTGGGGCTGTTCAGCCTGGAGAAAAGAAGACATCAAGTAGACCTTAGGGCAGACTCCCAGTACTTGAAGGGGGCTACAGAATAGCTGTAGAGGGATGTTTTACAAGGGCATGGGCCTTTGGGTTGGAAGAGACCTTTAAGATCATCAAGCCCAACCATTAACACAGCACTGCCAGGTCACTGCTAAACATTGCCCACAACATTCTAATAAAATCCCAGAATAGTTTGGGTTGGAAAGGACTTTAAAGATGACCTAGTTCCAACCCCTCTGCCATGGGCAGGGACACCTCCTAAACCAGGTTGCTCAAGGCCTCATCCATCCTGCCTTTGAACACTTCCAGGATTGGAATCTCCAAGACTTCTTGGGTCAACCTGTTCCAGTGCCTCACCATCCTCAAGGGGAAGAATTCTATTTGAAACAATCTGTGTTTGCCTCATGAAAAGAAAGCTCATCCTTTTTTTCAGGGCCAGGATTCACCCTGTACTGACAGCTGAAAAGGAAGCATGAAGAGATATAGATATAGATATACACAAAATAAATAAAAAAAAGAAGTAAATAAAAATATGTTTCTAAAACACCACAATAAAACAGCACAAACCATCTTGCTCCTGACTCCTTCAGACCATTGCAGCATCCACAACATATAGAAAATCTGATTTATAGCCCTGGATTACTGCAGGGAGGTTGCACTTGTAGCTCTTCTGAGAGATGAATTATTGATGAAGATGGACAAAGAGACACTTTGCAATTTAGCACAGGACTTCTGGAAGGACCAAAAAATACATCAGAGGGTTGATTGAACCAAAGAGCACCATGATATTTGGTCAGATTATCAAAAAATCCCTTTGGAGCTACTGGGAAACTCATCCACAATTATCTCAATTAATAGATGTGTGTGTACTCATTAACTCTGATGTTTATCAATCCACAACCAAGTGTCCATAAAAGCTCTCCACCACCCATGTCCCTAAAGAGGGACCAATGCTGCAGGCAGTCCTGCTCATAGACACATGCTTGCCTGGAGTTTGTAGGAATATAATCATATTCCTAGCCTTTGGTCAAACCAAGCTGAGGTCATCCATCAAACTCAAAAGTAACAGGAGGAAAGGAAATGAGAAGGCCCTAACAGTAGGATCACATCAGCCTTACTTCTACAGAAAGCAAGATAAAAATAAAGGGGGTAAAAAAAGCCTATAGTGCACCCAGAGAAGCTTTGTCTCTATGGAAAAACATCTACCCCAGCCTCTGCACCATCATCTTCCCTCTGCCTCACCAGTGCTCCCTGATAGCATATCAGCCGCTGTCAGTCAATCAGCCATTGGAACAATCTCCCCAGGGAAGTGGTGAAGTCACCAACATTGGACACTTTTAAGATGTATCTGAACAGGGTGCTGGGCCAGCTTGTCTAGGCAGGGATTTTGTCAAGAAAGGCTGGACCAAATGGTTTTGGTTGGAAGGGGTCTTCAAAGGTCATCCAGGCTAGCCACACAACAGTCAGCAGGGACATTTGGAACTAGAGCAGGTTGATCAGAGCCCCAGACAACCTGACTCGGATGTTCCAGGGATGGGGCATCTCCCAACTCTCTGGGCAACCTGGGCCAGGCTTTCACCACTCTCACTGTCCTTCTCTCCAGGCTGAATCTTTCTCTTTGAGTTAAAACCATCACCCCTTGCCCTGTCATAACAGGATCTTTTTAAAGGTTCTTTCCTACCCAAACCATTCAGTGATACTGTAGTGCTCATCCCACACAGGTGTCAATAGATCCCCCCATTTCCCACCACCCTGAAGAACAACCTCCTCTCCCCACCCTCCTCATGCTTCTGCTCCCTGCAAAACTTCATTTCTTCTCCATCACCAACGGGACTAGCGGACTCGACCCATCAGGTCCTGTTTCCTCTCTCCAGAGGGTGTCTTTGCTCCCTTTTGTCCTCTTCCAAGGCTGGAGGTCCCAGGGGACGGCTGGGCTGTCAGTGCCGCTTCCTGACCCACTCTACTGGAACCCCCAGCCTCCCTCCTGTGCCGCCGGGACCACCGAAACCCAGCCCCTCCGCCAGGGCTTGCACCCCGTGCCGCATACGAAACCGTCCTCCATGGAACAGGGGAAAAGAGAAGAGGAAGAAACAAAAAGAGAGAGGAGCTAAGATCTGGCTTTTTTACTGTGTGGTTTCCCCCCCCCTGCCCGCCCCAGTTATCTTCACAAAACTTTCCTTTTTGATTCTCTCTCACTTGAAACAGCCTTTTTATTGTGATGGTGGGATGACAGGTTTGGCATTGTAGAGCCCTCACTCTGGGACGTGTCCGTCCAGATGGGATGGTATGTTTGGCAAGCTTGGATTGGGGGGTGGGAGGGTGGGTGGGCTATTGGGCGCCCGCAACTTACAACGAGGGGGCGGGCGGGGGTGGGGGACACCGGGAAGGGGCAGGGACGGAAGGGAAGGAAGGGAGGACAGGGCAGGGGAGGGCAGGGACGGGCAGGGGAAGGGACGGGACGGGCAGGGCTTGGGACGGTGCAACGGGCAGTGCGGGACAGGGAAGGGACGGGGAAGGGCAGGTAGCGGACGGGCCGGGAAGTGGCCGGGACGGGCCTGGGACGCGGAAGGGCAGGGTCCTGGTCGCGTGTGCACGGTACCGGTCCGGGCTGGTTCCTGGCCGGGTCCGGGTCCCTTTCACGTTTCCTGTGCCCGTTTCCTTTGCCTATCCCTTTCCCTTTCCCTTTTCCCTTTCCCTTTCCCTTTCCCCTTTCCCTTTCCCTTTCCCTTTCCTCTTTCCCTTTCTCTTTCCCTTTCTTCTTTCCATTTCCCTTTCTCTTTCCCTTTCTTCTTTCCATTTCCCTTTCTCTTTCTTCTTTCCGTTTCCCTTTCTTCTTTCCTTTTTTCTTTCCTTTTTCCCTCCTTTTTTCCATTTTATCTTTTTCTTTCCATTTTTCCATTGCCCCCCTATCTTGCCTCTTTTCCCCTTTCTTTTCTTTCCTTTTTTCTTTTGGTTTTCATTATAAAGATTTTTTCTTTTTTCCCCCTTCCCCCTTTTTTCCTCCTTTTTTTCCTCTTCCCCTGACCCTTTTTTCCCTTTTTAATCCAGCCAACCACCCTTCAGCCTTTCATTTATCAACATTTAGCCACCCATTTTAAATTAAAATCAAAACAGCACTAATTTTCCCTTTCTATTTCAGCTTTTGCCTAGTTCTCACCCCAAACTGCCTGTAGGAAGAAATCCATTCTGAGGAGGAGGTTGACTCTCCCCCAGCACCACTGTCAGACTCCCAGCCTCTCCATGTACTGGATTCCATGGCCAGCAAACACAATCCTAAGCCATCTGCCTATTTATATTTACTAAAAATAAGTGACTTAAAAAAAATAAAAAGGTGAAACCCCCAGTTGTTCTGTTTCTATGATCAGCAATATTGATGTTAATCAAAACACTGATTTAATTACAGACAGAGAGAGGCACCGGAGGAGGAATCATGCTGCTCATGCCTTACAGAGGCACTATGTTTCCCATAGGTTACTGCCATGCAAAATGTTTCCTCAGATGAGATTATTTGCTAAATATTTGCTAAATTTGCTACCAAACATTTCTGTGATCCTGGGCGCAGCAGCACAATGTCAGCCCATTTAGTCTAACTGTGCGACAAAACCATCATCTGTGTCACGTTTACCTCTATTGCTACAGTGAAAGACTTTCTGAAAGATTAAATGTGATCAAAAAGTGTCTTTTATCCCTCAAATTATTTTCTTTTTTTTTTTTTAATTTTACTTTAAAAACCACCTTCTGGCACACCAGATTCCCCCTCCCTCCACCAATTAAATTGCACAAACCAGTTTAACACAGTCACTGCAAGCACACAGACATTTCATGCAGGTATTATAAAAATAAACACT
>NC_072016.1:34167802-34190302 GCF_027791375.1 Indicator indicator | reverse complement strand
GGTTGACAGGCGCCTGAACATGAGCCAGCAGTGTGCCCAGGTGGCCAAGAGAGCCAATGGCATCCTGGCCTGCATCAGGAATAGTGTGGCCAGCAGGAGCAGGGAGGTCATTGTACCCCTGTACACAGCACTGGTTAGGCCACACCTTGAGTACTGTGTCCAGTTCTGGGCCCCTCAGTTTAGGAAAGATGTTGAATTGCTGGAGCATGTCCAGAAAAGGGCAATGAGGCTGGTGAGAGGCCTTGAGCACAAGCCCTATGAGGAGAGGCTGAGGGAGCTGGGACTGTTTAGCCTGGAGAAGAGAAGGCTCAGGGGAGACCTCATTGCTGTCTACAACTACCTGAAGGGAGGTTGTAGCCAGGAGGGGTTTGGTCTCTTCTCCCAGGCAACCAGCACCAGAACAAGAGGACACAGTCTCAAGCTGCACCAGGGGAGGTTTAGGCTGGAGGTGCAGAGAAAGTTCTTCACAGAGAGAGTGGTTGGCCATTGGAATGTGCTGCCCAGGGAGGTGGTGGAGTCACTATCCCTGGAGGTGTTCAAGAGGGGATTGGACGTGGCACTTGGTGCCATGGTTTAGATAGGCATGAGGTGTAGGGTGACAGGTTGGACTCGATGATCCTTGAGGTCTCTTCCAACCTTCTTGATTCTTGATTCTTGAAATAGTCCAAAGGCACTGCTGGATTCCTATCTCCACACTGACACCATGCGTAGACCAGAGATGCAAAGGCTTTGACTGGGGCTGGAAACCCCTCCAGATAAATTACAGAGATGTGGCTCTGACACATGCCACTGCAAGAGTCAAAACCAACCTTAATGGATCATAGAATCATAGAATTGTTTTGGTTGGAAAAGACCTCAAAGATCAAGTCCTACCATCAGCCTAAGACCACCACAGCCATTAAACCATGTCCCAAAGTGCCATGTCTTGAACACCTCTAGGGATGGTGGCTCCACCACCTCCCTGGGTAACATATGAACAGGATGACATTAAAGGTGTCTTCCAAAAAGCATGACTATATGATTCAACATGAGCACACCTGAAACCATTATAAGAACGTTTCTTCTATGTGACTGCTGCTGTGGCACTGGTGAGGTGTCTATACCAAATGAGAGAGACATAGCTAAACCTCTTTCCAGCTGTTGTTGGCAAAATCCCAGAATCTCTTCCAGGAATTTGGAAGGGACCTCTGGATATTATCCAGTCCAATCTCTCTGTTAAAGCAGGGACACCCACAGCAGCCTGCCCAGGATCACAGTGTCCAGGTGGGTTTGGAATCTCTCCAGAAGAGGAGACTTCGCAACCTCTCTGGGCAGCCTGCCCCAGGGCTCCAGCAAAGATTTTCTTCATTTTCAGATGAAAAATAACATATGATAATTTTAGATGTTTATGGTCAAATCCTTTCAGAACATGAAATAAAGGTCCCTTATTTAGGTTCCTCCATATGTAACTGCTGAAAATGGATTGATGCTTGAGAAGGGCAGATTTAGACAGAAGATTAGGAAGAAATCGTTTACAGTGAGAGTGGTGAGACCCTGGAACTGCCCAGGGAGGTCGTGGATGCCACCTCCCTGGAGCTGTTCAAGGCGAGGTTGGATGAGGACTTGAGCAACCTGATTTTGGGGAAGGTGCCCCTGCCTATAGCAGGGTGGGGGATTGGAACTAGAGGATCTTGAAGGACCCTTCCAATCCAAACCATTCTATGAATCTATGAAAATGCCAAAATCTCCTGACAACAACTCTCTGTCCCCATTAATTTCCAGTTCTGAGGTATCTGTTCTGTACGAACAAACACGTTACTGCATAATAAAGCTTGTTACTAAAAGTATTTAATATTCATTGTGTTTTAGTAAGTAGCAAATTCTCATTAAAGCAGGCGTGGTGCTTGCACCACTGACTTCCAGGATTCTTCGCTTAGCAAGAACAATGAGCAGCAACACGACTGCGACGCCTTTGTTGGCAGGAAGAATGGGCTCTTGGTAGGGCATTTCTCCTGATAAAGGCATCGTTTGTCTCCTGGCAGTGATGCCACTCCACTGTTGAGCACAAAAAAAGCATCACAGGATTCCAAATTTAATTATTTAAGGACATACCCAGACACAAACATGAACATTCACACTCCAGCTTCTGCCAGGTGACACCAGGCCAACCCACAGAATTGGAAGTGCTGGGGCAAGACTTGATGATCAGATGATCAAGGTCAGGCTGTGAGGATAGGCTGGGAGAGTTGGGGTTGTTCAGCCTGGAGATGACAAGGCTTCAGGGAGGCATTCTAGTGGTCTTTTAGTGTTTAAAAGGGATGATCAGAAAGCTGGGGACAGGCTTTTGAGCAAGGCTTGTTGTGACAGAACAAGGGGTGATGGTTTGAACTCAAAGAGGAAGAGAGAAGAGGGACTAGAGAGAAGGGAGAAATGTTTGACACTAAGGGTGGTGAAACCCTGACCCAGAGAGGTAGGAGATGCCCTATCCGTGGAACCATTCCAGGTTAGGTTGTTTGGGACTCTGAGCAGCCTGCTCTAGTTGCAGATGTCCCTGCTGACTAGAGGGAGTTGGACAAGATGATCTTTAATGATTCCTTCCAACCCAGTGCACTCTATGATTCTATGATTCTAAGGCACAGGGTTTGTGGCACAGCAGGAGAGGAAGCTGGTTTTAAAGAGAAATACCAGCAATGTTTCACTAAAATATTTATGAAGTTTATTTATGGTGAAGTCTAAATAATAACTGACAGGGATAGCAGACAGGATGGATTATTAAATATCAATCTCCTCCTGTCCTGACACCCTTTCTTCTTGAAGTTTCTGAAAGCTACCAGACTGCATCAATATGGTCTAAGCGTGTTAGTGCATAAGCTACATCACTCTGGAGATGTCTCCCAAAATCACTTCCAGTGGCAGGCACCAGTAAGCTGCTCACATGAACTACCCTTCCCAGGAGACTCAAAAGACAACTGCTCCATGTGCAATGTCCACACCAGTGTGACCATTACAAACCAGATTGAACAGATTCAAATCCATTTCCAAGGGCAAATAATAATAAGGTTGACAAGACAAGGATGCTGTTTAAGAGGATCACCTAGGTGAACCTGCTTTAGCAGGGAGGTCAAACTAGATGACTTCCAGAAGTTCTTTCCAACCTCCTCTATTCTGTGACTCTGTGATTCTGTGACACATAACTGCACATGGGACAGAAAGAGATGAATGGCTGGACTTGATGACCTTAGAGGTCTTTTCCAAAATTAACAATTCTATGATTCTATGACCATTCCAACTTTAAGAGCGATACCTCAATTATTTCAAGCCTCAATGGGTACTTTAAACAACCAAGACAGTCAAAGTGCACATTTCTGCTTAAGAGCGTTTCTAGCAGTGAAACCATAAGATTTTGCATTACATGTTGACTTCATAAAATCATTAAATTTAATTTATACCAATCAGCCCGAGGTGAAGGTGCATGAAATTAACTTAATGCAGTACATTCTGTGTTTTATTATGCCATGTGCTTTAAAAGCTGCATTAATAGATCCATGTCATTGGCAGAAGGGAGCCAACTCCCTGAATCAAGACTAAAACATGGTGTTGATTTAGACATATACATCTACACATTGAACTTCTTCAACCATTCATGTTCCATGGAATAATCCATCAATTGGTCTTGATTATGCTAAACCTTCTCAAGCACCATAAATAAACCTTAGTGATGCCTCAACACTTTTATACTGAAACCAGTCTCAAAACCTTAATTGATGGTTTGTTGCAATAGGACAAAGCAGTGAAGAGTTAGTGACTATCTTTGACAGCTCCTGGAGTACAGCTGAGATCCCAGAGGATCTGTGAAGATGGGGAAAAAAGGAGACAGGAAGGAATTATGGACCAGTCAGACTTTGATATTGGGAGAGATAATAGAACAAATTATTAAAATATTTATAAGCACCTCAGGTTCACAAGGTCAGAAACCACCAAACAAATCTCATCTTTTTCTTTGACAAGATAATTGGCCTCATGGATAAGGAGAGGGCAGCAATAGGGGAATCACATGGTGATTTGATCAAGATTTTTATAAACCTTTGCTGATGACATCCTCATAAAAGGCTAGGGTGGGGTGGGGTGGAAATCCAGCCTGTGTTAGCAGAGGCTAAGGGGGGTGCCATGAGAAGTTTTAAACAATTTAAGCAGAACTATTAGATAATGGTAGGACTCAATGATCCTGAAGGTCTTTTCCACCCTAAATGATTCTGTGATTAAAAGTTGATTAAGAAGAGCGTAGCCAGAAAGTGAAGGGGGTCCTCCTCCTACTCTGCTCTGCCCTAGTGAAGCCACACCTGGAGGAGTGGGTCCAGTTCTCAGCTCCCCAGTTCAAGAGAGACAGGGAACTATTGGAGAGACTCTAATGAAAGCTACAAAGATGCTGAAGGCCCTGGAGCATTTCTGTGAGGAAGAAAGGCTGAAAGAGACCTGGGGCTGTTGAGCTGGAGAAGAGCAGCCTGAGAGGGGATCCTAAGCTAAAGGGTGGGGGCCAAGAGGATGTGGCTAGACTCTTTTCAGTAGTGCCCAGGGACAGGACAAGGGGCAATGGACACAAACTGGAACCCAGGAGGTTCCAACTGAAGATGAGGAGTAACATCTTTGGTGCGAGGGTGCCCTGCAGCAGGCTGCCCAGAGAGGTTGTGGAGTTTCGTTCTCTGGAGAGATTTCAAACTCATCTGTACATTGTGATCCTGGGAAATCTGCTGTGGGTGCCCCTGCTTTAGCAGAGGGGTTGGACTGGATGATCTCCAGAGGTCCCTTCCAACTCCTGCCATGCTGGGATTTACTGTGTGGTTACAAGGTAAATGGAAACCTCTGCATGAAATACTGTTTCACAAGATCACAGAATCACAGGATGCATTTTGCATTAATATTGCATAATAATGTTTCATTGACACAGCTGAAAGACCCAGTCTATGTGTTTTACCACCAGTAAGATATACCTCAACATACTGGGATACCCCAAGTCCCCATTGTCAGACTCTGATGGGCATCACACCTGTAGATTCTGCAATGCTTGGTTAAACCTGAGTTGATTACAGAGCATAGTTATAAATCCACACCAGCTGAGATACAGCTCAAGCAGCTTATGTGAAAGAATCAGAAATCAAAATTATTTTGACTAATTAAAGACAAATAATCCAAACCAGCAACACAAGGGAGTCATGATCAAGCACAGAAGGCAGCCAGTAGGAAGGGAAAAATCAATTCTACCCCCAGCAAGTGAGTCCCTTCTTTGGTAGGCTGTAGAGATGAAAAAGTCCACGTGACACGTGCAGAAAAATCACTGAGCTCCTATAGATAGATTCTTTATAGGTCAGGCCTCTGGAGGCAGCATCCTTGGAAAGCTTGGGAAGACACTCAGGGTATTAATTCTCTTCATCTTATAAATCCATTTTGGCAGGCTTTGAAAAGCAGCCATGACCCAACCTGCAGTGGTGGCTTCCATAGCCACAACATCTCTCAGTAGAGCTGCCACCAGTGTGTTGGTGGCAACGATCAGGGGTCATTTGTTATACAGAGAATATTGTCAAACATCATGTTTTCTAGTCCTTGCAAGAGCAGGTCAGGTTGACAATCACACTAACAGCTTGTTGACACAACTCATCCTTGTGCTGACATCGCTTATGGCAATGAGGACGTTAAACCAAACATCTAGACAAGGCTAAAGAGGTATTTATTTCAGTGTGCCATAAAAATAGAATCACAGAATCATAGAACCATAGAATGGTAAATGTTGGTAGGGACCTCTGAAGATCGAGTCCAAACCCCCTGCCAAAGTAGGATCACCTAGGGCAGGTCACAGGAATGCATCTAGATGTGTCTTGAAAGTCTCTAGAGAAGGAGAGCTCAGGACACCTCCCAGTCTTCCTCTGGCTTGCTCAGGGACTAGACAGGAGTCAGAAAAGGGAATAGTTTGGGAATATTTGCCAACTATATCCACTTGGATTCATTCAAAATGAAACTTGTGCAATATAGAGGAAATATTGCCTTATAAATGTACTCTTGAAGCTGCTTGTGGATGGAAAGAAATCACTGGCATTGCTCCTCACTGACAAAAGACTTTGTTCCAAATGAATTAGCACCAACTAAAAAAATAATTGTACCTTAAATCCCATAATTGTATCATTTTCCACACGATCATCCCACTAAGCAGGAATAGCAAGGAGAAGAAAACTTATTGTTAATTAGAAATCTGTATTTTCCCCACCACAGTTTTGGTCCAGGAGTAGACAAAACTCCAGGCTCCTGCTGCCTACGAAGAAGAAAGTGAATATGTCAAGTGTCCATGCCCTAGGACACTTGAGTCAGGAGGAAAACCTGCATGTTTTAATGCCAGACAGTTCAATACTGACCATAGCAGATACAGTCACATCAACAAGACTTATATGACCCTGATCTGAAGTGAAGACTGCTGTTGAACTGAAGGCTGCCAGGACATCGTGAGATTTATGCTGAGGATCTACAGAGAGACCTAGATAGGCTGGATTGTTGCATAGAGGCCTGGGGGATCAGGTTCAACAAGGCTAACTGCTGAGTCCCCCACTTGGGTCACAATAACCCCATCCAGGCTTGGGGATACTGCCTGGTGGAAAAGGACCTCGGAGTGTTGGTCAACAGCTGGCTGAAGATAAGCCAATGTGTGCTCAGGTGCCAAGAATGACAAAGGCATCCTGGCTTGGATCGGAGATAGTATGGCCAGCAGGAGTAGGAAAGTGATTGTACCCCTGTGTTAGGCACTGGTGAGACCACACCTTGAATCTTAGGTTCAGTTTTGGGCCCCTCACTACAAGAAAGACATTGAGGTGCTGGAGCAGGTCCAGAGAAGGGCAACGAAGCTGGTGAAGGGTCTGGAGAAGAGGTCTTGTGAGAAGCAGCTGAGGGGACTGGGGCTGTTCAGCATGGAGGATAGGAGGCTGAGGAAGACCTCATTCCTCTCTACAACTCCCTGAAAGGAGGTTGGAGTGAGGAGCAGGTTGGTCTCTTATCCCTAGTATCAAGTGATAGAACAAGAGGAAATGTCCTCAAAATGTACCAGGAGGGCTTTAGGTTAGACTTTAGGAAAAAGCTTTTCCTGAAAGGGTGGTCAGGCATTGGAACAGGCTGCCCAGAGAGGTGGTGGAGTCCTCATCCCTGGAGACGTTCCTGTGGACATGGCACTTCAGGACCAGACTCTCCTCAGTGGTGCCTACTGACAGGATAATGGACAGCAGGCACAAACTGGAACTCAGGAAGTGCCACTTAAACACCTCTTTGCTCTGAGGATGCTGGAGCCCTGGAGCAAGCTGCCCTGAGAGGTTGTGGAGTCTCCTTCTCTGGAGAGATTCTAAACCCACACGGACATCGTGATACTGGGCAAGCTGCTGTTCTAGCAGAGGGGTTTGACTACATGATCTCCAGAGGTCCCCTCCAACCCTCATCATGCTGGGATTCTAAGCTTCTGCTGGAGCTGCAGGATTCAGATGTGCTTTTGGAGGCAAAGCCCTCGTGTCCCTGGGGAGGTGACGAAGGTTTGGCATGTTACAGCAAACCTTACAGAAAACCCACTTAGTAGCAGCTCAAAAGGTCACCTCAGCAACACAACTTCCATCTCCACCAAAAAGCCATCTCGTAAGGCTTGACAAATATTTGGAGTTCTGATTCTCAAAATATGATTTGTCAAAACAACACAGTCTAAAGCATCACTCCCCAAGAAAGCCCCTCTATAAATAGCCTAGCAGAAAAAAAAAAAAAGGGGGGGGGGGAAGTAATAAAATAAAATAAAAAATATTGACTTTATTTGCTGCATGTGAGAGAGGAGGTGAAACCTAAACAAACTTTCAGCACCAGCTGAGTTTACGAATTTCAACTCCAGCAGTGCCAGAGTTGCAGCCTTGCTGGCACCGCAAAAAAAAACCTTACAAAAAAAGTCATAGATTGACAAAACACACAGAGTCATAATAAAACCACATCCAGTTAATAACTTTGAGGACTAATGTTAACTCTGAGCACAATGGAGAAGTCTCCTTCCACACAATAAAGCTCTTGATATAATTTACTCTCAGCTCCTTCTCAAAACATTACTCTCTGCCCACAATCACATTCAGATTACCAAATTCCTTTTGTAGTTTTCTCCTAGCTGTGGGAATAAAATAAACCACTTAGATGACAGTAAAGTGTCTGTAAAATATATAACAGCAATAACTCCTGGTGGAAATGCAGCAGATATTTATACAAGAGCCCAAGCGTGGAGCACTGTGAATAAGGCCAAGCAAAGCCGGGGGGGGAGGGGGGGTTGTTTGCTGAGGCCTCGTCTGGATGAGGTCCTGCTCCTGATACCTCCTTCCCAGGCTTTAGTCTGGTACCCAACATGAGGTGTCAAGTGATGGAGGAAGCCTTGAGAGCCACAGACCACCAGCATGGGGGCTGGTTGGAAAAGAGAGTGAGCTCCTGCTCCTTGGAAGCTCGGGAGAAAGAGTAGAGCACCAAGAAAAGGAAAGATTCACAGATTGCATTGGGTTGGAAGGGCCCCTCAAAGCTAATCTTGTCCATCCCTCCTGCATTTTCCTCCTAATTTAAAAGATCTCTAGAGGAGGCTAAGTTAAGATGACCATCATGGCCATAACTACATGGAAAGACAGACTGAGGCAATAAAAAAAAGTCAGCAACAATTCCATCTCTGCAAATCCTCATTGTCCTCAGTCCTCTGCTGTTGCTTACATAAGCAGCCAAGGAGGAACAGAGAAGGCAAAGTCTCCCAAGACGCCACTTCTAAAAGTTATTGCACAGAATCATAGAATTGTTTTGGTTGGAAGAGACCTTTAGGATCATCAAGTCCAACTGTTTACCCAGCACTGCTAGATCACCACTAAACCATGGCCCTCTGCACCACATCTCCATGGCTCTGAAATCCCTTCAGGGATGGAATCTCAACCACTGCCCTGGGAAGCCTGTTTCAATGCTGGACAAACCATTGAAGTATCTGGAAATCTATCCCCTGCCCTTCCCTCTGGCACAGAGCTGTCCAAGCCCATATTATATCAATTTAAGCTTCATTTCATGGCAGATTCAGATGTTTAAAGGTCATCTAGTCCAATGCCCCTGCAGTTAGCATGGGCATCTCCTACAAAAAATGCTGGAGAGGGACTTTCTACAAGGGCTTGTAGTGCTAGAATGAGGGGAAATGGCTTTGAGATGGAAAAAGGGAGACTTAGACTGGAGATTGGGAAGAAATTCTTTATAGTAAGGGTGCTGAGACACTGGAGCAGGTTGCTCAGGGAGGTTGTGGGAATGTTCAAGGCCAGGCTGGACAGGATTTTGCACAACCTGGACTGGTGGGAGGTGTTACTGCCCATGGCAGGGGCTTGGAACATGAACCATTCTATGATGCCATGATCTGCAACTAGATGAGGTTATCAGGAGAAGGAGCTTTTGTCTAGGTTTCTCTGTTACCCAGTACCACACCTTAATGCACCAAAGCAAAGTCGGGGCTGGACTCTTGTGATCTTCAGAGGTCCCTTCCAACCCCTACCACTCTGTGAAAGCAAAGCAGAAATACTTCTAATGGAGGAAAGGGAGATGCTTATTCTATGTTCAATGGTTACCCCAGCACTGGAGCCATGGATCTGGACCAAATTCTGAAGCAACAGTTCCCGAGGCGGACACTTCCCTTCCTACAACTCATGAAACTGCCTTACTCCAACCACCAGCCACGTCTGTCTGCAGCTGGAGACCACAGTCAAACCCCGCTCACAGGCTTTGCTGTAGTCACAGGAGTCAGTAGGGTCTTTCTACGATCAGAGAACAAATGCATTAATTTGGATATATAAAAAGTTACATCAAATTTGAGGTTGGCCAATGTAAATCAAATGCCCTAATGAACGAAGAAGCCCTGGACAAGCACATTATTATGTGCGTTGTGGGGAATGTACCCTTCCAGCATCACTCACTGGTTACATCTTTCCACTTATGTTTAAATATGTTCTCAAGGAATTTAACCAATTCCTTAATTCCTTGATGAAAGAAATTAAGCTTCTAGATCTAAAACCTACATTTTTAAAGCTGAAAAGAAAGAAAAAAAAAAAAAGAAAGAAGGAAAATATTGGTGTATCTGCTACGGCAGATACTGGCTTTTCACAGAATCATAGAATGGAAGGGGTTGGATGGAAACTGTGGAGACCATTCAGTCCAACCCCCTTGCTAAAGCAGGGGCACCCAGAGAAGCTTGCCCAGCTTCACAATGTCCAGGTGGGTTTGGAATCTCTACACAAAAGGAGACTCCATAACCTCTCTAGGCAGCCTGCTCCAGGGCTGCAGCACCCTCACACCAAAGAAGTTTGATCTGCAGAAGGAACCTCCTGGGTTCCAGTTTGTGCCCATTGCCCCTTGTCCTGTCACCGGGCATCACTGACAAGAGTCTGGCTCCGTCATCTTGCCACCCACAGGTCCTTTATCTCTTGCTCAGCGTTGATCAGATCTCCTCTCAGGCTGCTCTTCTCCAGGCTCAACAGCTCCAGGCCTCTCAGCCTTTCCTCCTCACAGAGATGCTCCAAGCCCTTCAGCATCTTTGTAGCCTCTACTGGACTCTCCAGTATTTCACTGTCTGTCTTGAACTGGGAAGCCCAGAACTGGACCCAGTACTCCAGCTGTGACCTCACTAAGGCAGAGTAGAGGGGAAGAAGAACCTCCCTTGACCTTAATGCTAATTAAGAATGCTAATTCTTAATAATGGCTGAAACGCTATGTGAGCCAAGACATGGGAAGGATTGTTGTTATTAAGCTAACTTCAAAATACCACCCAGAACCCCTCTGCTTTTCCCCAGCCCATGACCACTCCTGGAAGGTGGTGGTAGGCAGGAGGGGCTGAGCAGGACTTTTCCAACCCAAAACATTCCCTGAGTTGCAGGAACAGAGGCAGTGATGTGAAAACTGGAGCCATGGCTACAATCCCAACACCATTGGATACAAAGAGACCCTGAAGAGCTGTAAGTCTGGCAGCCAAATGTAAACACTGGAGGAGTAACTTCAACCCCTGTAGACTTCACACCTTCATAATGTTCTACTACAAGTTCTCTATGGCCAAGAAACACCATTAGGCTTTTTGGATATAATGATTCCTTGAGACCAAAGCAACGTGTGGCAAAAGAAAACGATGGAAGCTGTTGTTAGGAAACAACAAGACCACAAATCCCTAATTAAAGCAAAGGATGATGGACATTTTGACGTCCAGCAGAATTAGTCACCTCCTAAATTTCAATGCATGGCTTTTAACAATCTTCACAAATAATTCTTCAACGTTTTGCTGCATGTTAGTCTCCAAGTTGGAAACCTTGGAACCACACATGGGCTTTCTGCATAAAATATCACCTTATCTCTGAATAAGCAAACTATTTGAACTCCCCAGAGCTATTTAGCTAACCACTTGCTGTGACCTCTGAATTCTTCTCCTGAATTATATTTTTATGTGCTATATAAAGGTACTGTTATGTTACTGTTTTTATTCTAGGTGCCAAAAAGGACAAGTTTACTGCCAAATGCTCGCTCTGTGTCATTCTTTTTTTCTTTTTTTTTTCCCCTTTTTATTTCTGGAAGGCTTCATGGACTCAGCAGCATAATTTGTTTTTAATTCACACGTGAATGGCTTGTGAAGAAAATCACATCCAGTATGAAGCGAAAAAATAAACAAACCCATGATATTTGGAGAAAACTATCAATGGCCAGAAGTGTTACCCAGCTGGCATGACTGGAAAGCACTGTACCAGCACTGAGAAGCCCTCTTCTTGGTGTTAGGTTTCCTTAACACATTGTTTGTATTTATTAACAAGATGGCAATGCTTTGGTGATGCCCATCATGAAGGTCCTGCAGCACAGGCAGAGATGCCAGCTGAAAGCCTGTACCATGAAAAAGGTGAGTTAGAACTCACTCATGTCCACCTCCAGGCATGGGAGGTCTTGGCAGCAGGGCTCAGAAAAAAGAGCTTCTCACTGGAAGCAAAACCACAATGCCTATCTTCAGTGTCAGCACCCTTCCAACACCACCTCAGTGACTGAGAGAAATCTGCAATTAAAGAAACCAAAAGGGTTTATTTAATCTCCAGCTTCATCTGAATGCTTAATGTTAATGTATTAACTTTTGGACCTCCCACTCCAAGAAGGACATTGAGGTGCTGAAGCATATCCAGAGAAGGGCAACAAAGCTGGTGAAGGGTGTAGAGCACAAGTCTTGTGAGGAGCAGCTGAGGGAACTGGGGCTTTTTAGCCTGGAGAAAAGGAGTTTGAAGGCAGACTTTCTGGTTCTCCACAACTCCCTGAAAACGAGACTCTAGTGAGGTGGGAATTGGTCTCTTCTCCCTAGTTACATGTCATAGGATAGCTACTGCTGAGCATTGAGAAGATTCTCTCTCAGGCTGCTCTTCTCCAGGCCAAACAGCCCCAGGTCTCTTAGCCTGTCCTCCTCACAAAGATGTTCCAGTCCCTTCAGCAGCTTTCATAGCCTCCCCTGGGCTCTCTCCACTGGTTCTGTTTCTCTTGAACTGGGGAGCCCAGAACTGCACACAATACTCCCACTGTGGCCTCATCAGAACAGAGCAGGGGGGGAGGAGAACCTCCTTTGAACTGCTGGCCACCCTATTCTTAATCCACCCCAGGTTATCATTGGCCTTCTTGGCCACAGGAGCACATTGCTGGCTTCTGGAGAACTGTACTGCTCACTGCATTAATTTGAGGCAGGTAATAGGAGGCTGACACAAGGAAAGCTGTTAGCAGGCAAAAGATCAGTAATTGGGGGTGCTCTCAGAAGGTAAGAGAATGTGGAAAATCAGACTGAGCTAGATCCACAGTGCTGATAGACTTTGGGTTTCAATAGGCTACCAGGGAGGCTGTTATCTGTTAGCTTTTCACATCCATAATGAGAATTAATTGAAATAAAAGTGGAACTACATCTCACAAGGCGTTAATGAAGGAATACAATAAGAACGGATCTTGACTGAAACCCGTGTAACACTGCAGAAAATGGGCTTCCCACAAAAGTCCTACTATCAACATTTCTGAATAATTAACTGGGAAATAAAAGCAGTCTCAAGGTTAGCAAGGTTCCTTCAATGCTCTTGGAATAATTCACAATATTCCACGACTTCCAGTGCAACGCTGCACTTGGACTTGTCTGTCACATCAGACCCAGCTGACCTAGGGGAGCACAGAAATAGAGGAGAACAGTAAAACATCATCTTCTACACGAAAATAAAACTCAAACATAGTCAAGAGATGAAAACGCAATTTAATGCACGCTCCTGAGGGATGGAAAAGGAAACAAGGGAAAGGGTTTATTGCATTGGATTGGTGGAATGAGATGCAAAAGGCAGATGAAAGCTTCCATTTCAGCCCTGAAAAGCTCACGCTTCGGAAACGTGAGGCTCTGCAACGAGCAACACTGAGGTCTGGTGTCAATTTAAATGCACTGAACACCAGGAAAATGCCCCCAACTAAGGCTTCAAACTTGTACAGCACATTTCCACTCAACCCAACTAGATTGCCTGTCACATCTGACATGGCTTGTCAAAAGTTATCCTTCACTGCTCATGGGCAACATGGAGGGTCAAAAGACCAAATACAATGGTCCAACCCATCCCATTTTTTTTCCTTCAGAGCAGCAGATATTGAACTCGAAGATGACAAGACAGAGCAGGTTGAAGGGGCTGCCAGAGAAAGAGAAGCTGTCCAGAGGCGCTGATCTGAAGGAGAAAAACCAGCCGGTCTGTGCATGTCATGGCCGGGGCTCAGGCGCTGACAGTCTCACACAAAAGGGGAGTGAAAAGCTGAGAAACTTGAAGTGGCCTTTTGAAAAACCATCTCAGCTGTTAAGAAAGGAAAGAGGCGCTCACCCGGGAATGCGAAATGCACCACAGAAGGGACTGAAGGGGAGAGGATGTCTCCTGTTCCCTTAATCTGCATCCATATGGACCAGGGCTGATTGTATACTCTGAAACAAAAATTCTAATTTTCACCATTTTCTCACTCACAGCTTCTTTAAAGGAATAAACCCCTGAAATGAACAGCTGAACAAAGCAACACCTTTCAAAAGCAGCTCAGAAACCTTGATCAATCTTTTCGAGCCAGCCTCACTGCCTCTGACAGGAGACATGAAATGATAATTTATGGAAAAGCGATTTATTAATCGCTGCAAACACAGAAGGGGCCATAAGCCTGTTCCAGTTAGTAGCCTTATGCTGGTTTGAATGGACAACTGCAGTGATTTGCCACAGTTATCATCACAAAAGATACAGCCATGAGCTGCACTGCCACAAATCTTGGTGCATCCTGATCCCTCGTTACCTTTCATAGATTGCTTTGGGTGGAAAGGGACATTTAAATGTCCATCTAGTCCAACCCCCCTGCAGTCAGCAGGACATCTGCAACTAGAGCAGGTTGCTCAGATCCTCAAACAATCTGACCTGGAACGGTTCCAGGGATGGGATATCTACCATGTATCTTGGCAGCTTGGGCCAAGTTCTCACCACCTTCAGTGTTAAACATTTATTCCTTCTCTCCAATCAGAATCTCGCTCTTTGAGTTCAGACCATCACCCCTCATCTTGTCACAACAAGCCCTGCTGAAAGTCTTTCCCCAGCTTTCTGACTGGCCACTTGAAGCACTGCAAGGCCACCAGAAGGTCACTCTGGAGCCTTCTCTTCAGGCTGAACAACCCCAACTCTCAATCCGACCTCCCAGCAGAGGGCTTCCAGCCATCCCATCATTGCTGTGGCTTCCTCTGGCTCCACTCCACAGGTCCATATCTCTCCTTTGCTGAGGACTCCAGATCTGGCCCCATCACTGTAACTGGATATGCTTCAAATGCATCAGCAAGGAGATGTTGAGATCCTCAGCCTTTGGCATGCATATAGGTAACACATGGTGAGTGACTGCCCTGAGAAACAGCCACAACCATGGGTTAATAACGGGGTATTTCCACCCTTAATCCTTTTTTATGTTGTTGTCTTTGTGCTTTAATTATCTCAAAAGCAACATCAACTTAAATTAATGAGGGAATCCAGAGCTGCCATCACCAAGCAGATGCAGAAAGTTCACATTTGCTGGTGGTGGCTGTGGACATCAGAGTGACATTTAATTCATGGGTGGCTAAAAACAAGCATTTGAATATGAAAGCTTACAAATATATGAATATTTTCATATTCATTGAAGATGAAAGCTAAATTTTAATATTTTTAAACATTTTTTTTAGACTTTTTATTTTGGTTGGATGTCTTCATTTAATCTACCAAGCGTCCCACTGAATTTTATCACTTCAGGTGTATTTGAGTGCACTCTTTTCTTTCACAGGTTTTTTGGCTGGTTGTTTCTGTGGGCTTTTTTTGGAGTGGCTGCTGTCCTTCAGATCACTTACATGCATATATACATTACCAGAGATTATCTACTTCACCTTGCTTGCATAAATGATCCTCATGAATGAAAAAAAGCTAATATTTCAGACATTTTAAAGACCTTAATCTTCAGTTAAGAAGCCAAAAGGAAAAAAAAATAAATCTAATTTCCTAGGCTCAGTTCCCATATTTGCCTTTTCAAAGTGTTTCTCACCCCTGTTCCACCCCCAATACTTCTCCCAGGGTCAGGAGGTGAGGATGTGGAGATGTCCGGCTCCTTGCCACCACCTGCCATGGACCTGCCTGCCCCACCAGCTTCACTTCTTTTCAACATCTCAAAGCTCTTGTCATATTCATGAGTTGCAATTTAATTCAAGTGCACTCGAGTTCCAGCAAACACAAAGCAGCCAGGAGCATGGTGGCAGCTCCATCTGAGGAGGGGAAATAGGTAAATATCACTGCGGCAGCCAGCGTCAGAGGGTAACCTGCCCACACATACACCAGCCCAATTAGCCCAGGCAAAA
The DNA here is from genome assembly GCF_027791375.1 of Indicator indicator. NCBI lineage: Eukaryota > Metazoa > Chordata > Aves > Piciformes > Indicatoridae > Indicator > Indicator indicator. The sequence continues at coordinate 34,174,398 of NC_072016.1, read as the reverse complement.
CGAGCTTTTATTCCCCAAAGGGCTAAGGAATGCTCTCTACCATCCACCCTGAGATGAAGCTACTGCAAGAAAGGCTGAGAGACCTGAGGCTGTTTAGTCATGAGAAGAGAAGGCTGAGAGGGGATCTTATTAATGCCTATAAATATCTAAGGTGTGAGTTTTGAGATGAAGGTGACAGCCTCTTTTCAGTGATGTCCTGTGATAGGACAAAGAACAAAGGGTATAAGCAGGAACACAGGAAGTTTCACCTCAACATGAGGAGAAACTACTTTACTGTGAGGGTGCTGGAGCCCTGGATCAGGTTGCCCAGAGAGGATGTGGAGTTTCCTCCTCTGGAGCTTTTCAAAACACACATTGATGTGTTCCTGTGTGACCTGACCTAGAGAATCTGGCTTTGGCAGGAGGGTTTGGCTGGATGATCTCTCAAACTCTTTTTGAATCACTAACATTCTATGATTCCATGATACTGTGTGGTCCAGCACGATCTATGCAGCAACAAGTTTAAAAGCTACAAAAAAAAAAAAAAAAAAAAGGAAATTTGGAAGAGCAAAGGATGCAGAAGATGAATTTTATTGCTAGAGACTCAAAGTGGTTTTCTGTAGTGTGGTAAAACATGGAAGGGAATAGCATTACCTCTGAGGGCAGAGGAAGAAGCACCTTTACCTTGTACTACCTGAGCGTGACTGAAAACCCACCACCTGAAGTGCTGTAATGGCCTTTGTGTCTTCAAAACAGCATGAAAAAATCTTTAAGATAAAAAGTATATATATAAAAAAAATCTAGAGAAAAGACGAATTTTTAACTTAAAAAGAGTTACTGACAGAATATTAAGCACAGCCACCTGTAGTGCTGAGTCCTCAGCAAAAGAAGACTGTGGAACTTTGGAGCGGCTCCAGAGGAGGCTACAAGAAGGATGTGAGGGCTAGAACCACTCTGCTATCAGGACAGGCTGAGAGAGTTGGGGTTGTTCAGCCTGGAAAAGAAGTTCTGAAGAAAACATTATAGTTCAAAGGCTTTCAAAACCAAAATTACCCAATTTAAGATATTTAATAATCTGGTCTCTTCTCCCAAGGAACAAGCAATAGGGCAAGAGGAAACAGCCTCAATTTGCATCAGGGGAGGTTTAGGTTGGACATAAGGAACAACTTCTTCCCCCAAAGAGTTGTCAAGGCCTGGTGCGAGTTGCCCAGAGCAGTGGTAGAATCTCCACCCCTGGAGAGGTTTCAAAGCTGTAGATGGGGTGCCCAGGAACATGGTTTAGTGGTGACCTGGCAGTGCTGGGTTGACAGTTGGACTTGATCATCTCAAAGGTCTCTTCCAACCTAAACAATTCTACGATTCTGTGAGCAAAAGAACACACACTTTTATGATGTGCGTCTTATAAGGAAAGGCTGAGATACCTGGAGAAGAGCAGCCTGAGAGGGGATCTTCTCAATTCCCAGCAAGAAGTAAAGGACTTGTGGGAGTCAATAGGATGGGGACACACTCTACTTAGTAGTGTCCAGAAACAGGACAAGGAGCAATGGGCACATACTGGAACCGAGGAGATTCCATCTGAATGTGAGGAGAATTTTTTTTTTTTGTGAGGGTGCTGGAGCCCTGGACCAGGCTGCCCAGAGAGGTTGTGGAGTCTCCTTCTCTGGAGAGATTCCAAACCCACCTAGACATAGTGACACTGGGCAAGCTCCTGTGAGTGCCCCTGCTTTAGCAGCAGAGTTGGACTAGATGATCTCCAGAGGTCTCTTCCAACCCCTACAATTCTATGATTCTAAGATTCTGTGGTTCTGCGATTCTAAGATTCTATGGTTCCATGATTAAAAATGCTCAGTAATTTCTGAGCTGACAAAACCTTACTAAAATCTGTGGTCCTTTAATGCTACCACAGCTCTTCACCACCTCCCACAGCTGCCCAAGCCCAAGTGGAGGAGCCCACCTCTGCGATCACACCACCTCCACAGAGCTCCAGGCTAAGCACTGTGTACATATCAGTGAATTCAACAGCCTCTTTAACATCCCAGAATGAATTACTGACAAGTCATTTTTTGCTCCATATTGCAAGTCAATGTGGCAACCCTGGGTTGTTGGTTTTTTCTTCCTATTACAAACATGTGCTGTACCTCAGCTCGGAGCCGTTTGGATGCTGATACAAGATTCATAATGGCTGTCAGAATCTGCAATTTTTCCTTTTGTTTTATGAGGTCAGGCAATATTACCTGCACTGATGTATTCCATTTCCCCAGCTGAAAACCTTCTCATTTGAACACGACAGGTTGAGGGAGTCATGATTTTACAAACCTAACACGTGAAACACGGCATAAGGGGGGCAGGTGCCTAACCCCACGTTCTCCTTTTGCTCTTGTCCACTGGCAACAGTAAATTAAACTGTCAAAAATGGAATTGTCCTGTCATCAACAAAGCTAGAGTTTCATGAGGATTGCAACATCAGAAAGATTTCTAATTCTGCATTTCCCTGCACCTGGAATTTCATCAGGAACTCACATTTGGACCATGGTGAAAAGCTGTCTGGGAGACACTGGTACCAAGAGCTCCTTGAGAGCCTTGAGTGACATTTGCAAAGATGGAAATTAATGAACCAAATAGGCAAGTTATTTTTATTTATTTATTTATTTACTTACTTATTTATATGAAAGTGTTTGGCATAAGGTCCTAACCTCATGAATTGCTCCACAGCCTGGAGGGGGACAGGGATCCTAATGGGTTAGGACATGGGGCATGTGGCTCATTAATACCTGCAAAAAAAGGCACCAAAATTCAAACATATCAAAAGGCATTAATAACACAGGGAAGTAGACTTGAGCTCTAGGTGATAGAACTGTTCTGGTTGGAAGATATCTCCAAGATTGAGTCCAACCTTCAACCTAACAACACCATGGCCCTTAAACCATGTCCCAAAGTGCCATATCTACAGATTTCTTGAACACCTCTAGGGACAGTGACTCCATCACCTCCCTGGGCAACCTATTCAAAAACTTTGGGGTTCCACAGCTAGATGATCTTTAAGGTCCCTTCCAATCCAAGTCATTCTATAAATCTATGAATCCTTCAACCCAACTCATTCTATGATTCGATGAACCTATGAAGTCCCTAATTTTGTGTATTACAGCCAAGTACAAACTGCTCAGAGAATAAGGTGTTTCACAAAATGAATAAAATATCATCAAAATCTTGTTTAAATGTGTACAGAACTAAGCAGAAGTGTGATACAAATTACCACCAGGAAAGCAAAAGGAGGACCTCCTTTGATATGCTGATAAACAAGGAAAAAAAAGGCTCGTTACTAATTCAACGCAGCAATCACCTCTTGCTTTAGATTACCTCTCAAAAAATTCCAAGCTTATCAATCATTAAAGTGCAGACAGAAAGTTAAATTGAGATAAGAAATCATTTCACGCAGCTTAATGCAGTCCAAGTGCCTCAATATTCCTTTATTAATTCTCATTTAATATCACTTTAAATTGCCGCCATTATTATCCTACCGCCTACGAAAGGCTCCCTGTAATTAGTCTGCATTAAGCCCTTTTTATTTAGAAGGAGCCAAATAAACAAACCCACTTTAATTACCTGGGTGCCACAATATTGATCTGTGCATCCCATTTGAACAGGGACTTGATTTTCCCCTTTCCAAGCAGGAGGGGTGGTTGAGCATGCTCTGGCAGGAACGGCAGCACAGGGATAAAAGGAGGAGGTGGGATGACTTTGGGAAGGCACCAAAGAACCAAAAGTCAAGGAAGGCTGGGAATCTTCTCCCTCTCAAGCCTTCTTCTCTCCTACTTCAGCACACGGTGTTAACGACAGACAAAATTTGAGGTCATTAAGTAGAAACAGGGATTGAAAGGGAGACAGGCGGCTCTTGCCGGCGATGCCGATGTCAGCATTTCAAGTACTCTCCTAATCCCACACTGCAAGTTTCAACGTTATTGTCTCAATTTAACTTGCATTAGTACCTAGCACCTTGATTACACTGTTGGGGTGGTAATCTTCGCCTGCATATGCCATCATTACTTATGTCAAGCCTCTCGAGTTGTTATGAATACTATGTTGTTTTACGAGAGAGAGGAAATTAGTGCCAGTCCCCCAGAGTTTTGGGTGCTTAACACTGAAGCACTACACAGCCCTCTCAAATCCCACAACAAATCCTTGTTTAGTGCCACACGGAGATAAGGACTTTGCAGCAACATCCCAGCATAAATAACCCGCATCCTTCTTTAGGCAGAAAATGTCAAAAAAAAAAAAAAACCAAACCCAAACAAATCTCCCTCTTGTGTTTTCATTTTTGTGTCTTTTTCACCCAAAGCGTGTTGAGCGGTGAATCAAATGGGATGTCCCACATTAAAGACAACAAAACCTTTTCAAGGATTCTCTCAAAATACAGGAGTTTAAGTTGTTTGGGTTTTGGTTTTGGTTGTTGGGGTTTCTTTTACACTCAAATGCAGGTTTTTGAGGCTTTCTTAATAAAAATTAACTTCTCCAACCCCTTTCCTGTAATATGATTTTTTCTTTTTGGGTGTCTTTTCCACTCAAAGCACATTGAGCGGCGAATCACACAGGATGTCCCACCTAAAGCACAACAAAACCTTTTTAAGGATTCTCTCGAAATGTAGGCTTTTAAGGCTTTTCTTGTTTCTCTCAAAATGCAGGCTTTTGAGTCTTTTTCAACAAAAAGTAACTTCTCCAAGCCCTCTCCTGTGGTTGTGTTTTTGGTTTTGGGTGCCTTTTCCACCCAAAGCACATTAAGTGGCAAATCACAAGGGATGTCCTGTGTTAAGCACAACAAAATATTTTTAATGATTCTCTCAAAATGCATTTTAATTTTTTTTTCCTCTCAAAATACAGTTGTTTCAGGCTTTCTTAATAAAAACAAACTTCTCCAACCTCCCTCCTGTATTAATATTATTTTTGGAGGGGGGAGGCTAGAAGGGGAGGTTCTTCTCCACCCAAAGTGCTTTGAGCGATGAATCACACAGGATGTCCCACATTAGGACAGCATCAAGCACAACAAAACCTTTTTAAGGATTCTCTCAAAATGCAGGTTTTTTGAGGCCTTTTTTTAATAAAAATGAACTTCTCCAACCCAATGCAAAGGCTCCGTATTAAGATGAGCCTTCCCTCTGGAGTGCAATAAAGGGAGGAATTGTTGCCTCGCACGCATCGCCCTCTCAGTGTTTTCTTAAACATGATCCACTATGCTGTTGAAAAGAATTATTTTACAGTATTGGAAAGGATTTCTTCTTTTTTTTTTCTTTGTCTTTCTTTTTTTTTTTTTTTTTGCATTGTCTGTTTATTCTGTTTACACAGCAAATGAAACCTTTGATATGAAGAGGTGAACTCCCCAGGGAGGGAAAGAAATTCAGGAATGATGTACAGATGGGGACAAGGGGCCGGCGGAAAGCGAATATAAATTAACGTGCCCTCAACAGCCACATCTGGAGCAGAACAGGGCCAGATAAATAATTCTGACATTAAAAAAATGAAAGATCAAGCCCTATAAAGAGCAGAGTAAGTTTCCTTTAATGATAATACTTCATATTATAATCGAAGCGACACCTGGAATAAAGACGATTCGACATATTTTAGACCAAATCTTTCTCAATTTTCTGTTTGGAGGCTGTTTGCAAGGACAGCACAAAAAAGAGACCCTACGTCGATTGCAAAAGTTCCTCTAACAATAAAAAAATCTGCCTCCTGAGGTTGACTGAACATCTTTCTGCATGAAAAACAGTCTCAGTGGGCTTGCTTTTTCAAATCTGGACTTGTACCAAAAACTGTTTTGTTTGTGATTTTTTTCCCCCTCCTTTTTCTAGCTTTAAAATATACATATTTAATTTTGTTAAAAATTAATATATCTCTTATAAGAGCCAAGTGTTTAATCATGGTATCCCTCTAGCAGCAGAGAAGCCATGGCAGGTAGCCGAGCATTAAAGAATAAAAAGGGGAAAAAAAAAATCCCCCAAACCAGTCAAACAAAAATAATAATCACAATCCCATTTGTTTCCTTTCTTCTGCCTCATTTACCAACTTTACCTCCACAATTGCATTTGGGGAGAAAAAAAAAAAAAAAAAGAAAGAACAGGGAAATTTAATCTCCTGCAGTGGTTTTAGCTGCCCATATCGGTGGGGCTGGGAAGGGACATTGGGGTCCAGGAAGAGAGTCTGGGGTCCAGCAGGCATGGTGGGTGGGGCAGCAAAGGATGGTGGGGTCCCAGCAGAGATGCTGAGGAGCTGGGGAGCCTGGCAGAGATCCTGGGGTTGGGGGGGTACACAGGCAGAGATGCTGGGGTCCCAAGAGGGATGTTGAGGTCCAGGCAGGGATGCTGGGGGTGCTGGGAAGGGATATTAGGGTCCAGAAAGGCTTGCTGGAGGCCAGGCAGAAATGCTGGACAGTGTTGGGAGGCCACGGATGCCTGATGGGAGGCATGGCTGGGATGCTGGGATCCCAACAGGGATGCTGAGGAGGCTAGGAAGGGATGTTGGGAGTCCCAGAAGGGATGCTGGGGTTCCATCAGAGATACTGGGGGGGGGGCAGGCAGACACACTGGGGTTCCAGCAGGGATGCTGGGGAGGCTGTCAGGGGTCAG
>NC_072016.1:34002802-34162802 GCF_027791375.1 Indicator indicator | reverse complement strand
AAATTCTCTCACTGTCTGCCTTGGTGTTGGTTCCTCCCCCCAATACTTTTCAGCTTCCTTGCAGCAAGCTTAGCAGTCAGGAAATTAAATAGAAAATGTAACTCTAGTCTAGCCACAAAGACGTAGTTTTGGTTCAAAAAATGATAAAAATCAAATTGAATCTGACTAACTTGCAGAAGACGTTAATCCAGTCAAATCAAAGCCAACTAACCAGTAAAAAAAAAAAAAAAAACCAAACCAACCAACCCAACCCAAACATTAATCCAACCAAATCAAATCCATATAACTCATAAAAAACCCCATGAATCCAACCAAATCAAGTCAAATCAAATCCAACTAACCGGTAGAAGACACAAATCTAAACAAATAAATACATAAATAAATAAGCTAGAGAATTACAGAAAAATAAGGCTCTGGAAAATAATTACTCTGGAAAGTCTTAGAGAATCATAGAATTGTTTCAACTGGAAAAGGCCTCTAAGATCATTGAGTCTAACCATCAACGCAGGACCACCATGACCACTAAACCATGTCCCAAGTGCCCTATCCATGCATTTCTTGAACGCCTTCAGGGATGATTACACCACCTGGTTTTGCAGCCTGTTCCAAAGCCTGACCATGCTTTCAGTAAAGAAATTTTTCCTAATATCCAACTAAATCTTCCCTAGAGGTTTGGCCTGATTTGGAAAGGACCTTAAAGATAATCTGCTTCCTGGCAGTGTTCCAAATCAGGTTGGATGGGGCCTTGAGCAACCTGGTCTAGTAAAAATATCCCTGTCCATGGCAGGCAGGTTGGAACTAGACGATCTTGAAGATCCCTTCCAACCCAAACCATTCTGTGATTCTATGTGAACCATAATGTGCCAGATCCACAATGGCTGCTGCCCCCTTCTTTGTGAGCATCCAACTGCTTGCAATAAGAACATAAAATAAACCAATGGAAAACCAAGTCCCATAATTTCCTAGACTCATTTTATCCTTTACCTGATGTCCCTCTACTAATGGTTGAGTCTACCCGCTTCTCCCTTTTGGATCCAAGAGGTTGTCCAGCCTCCATGGATTTTCAGAAGTGCCTGCTCATGTTTCTGCCAGTCCCTCAAGTATGCTCAGATTAAAATCATCAGGCCTCTTCCAAAAGGCAGGACTCTAGCAGTAGATCTCCTAGGCTGAGATCTTACCCTATTTTCTGCTCGTATTAATTGTGCTAACCATCTGCTCACTTCTGATTTTTTTGTTTTAATTGAAAACAAATGCAGAAAGCCATTGAACACTTCAGTCTCATTTGCTAATAGCTCCCTGCTTCCCTCAAGTAGCAGACCAAAACACTTTGCTTGGTCTTCCTCTTATCACTAATGTACTTAGCAATCCATCTCTCAACCTCTCTTGCTAGTTTCATCTTATTTTGTGTTACACTTCCTTATTTTGTCTGTGTGCTGTAGTACTACCCCTTCTGTACTCTTCCTTTTGAAGTAAGCTGCCCTAATTCTCTTTCATTCTTGTGTTTAAGGTACTTGAAGGACCAGCTCATGATGTTGCCATGCAGGTTTGACCTATCAGAAAATCCTAACATGGTGGGTGTTGAAAGGCACCCCCAGAGATTATCCAGTCCAATGCCCCTGCTAAGCAGGGACACCCAAGGCAGCTTGCCCAGGATCATAGTGCCCAGATGTGGTTGGAATCACTGTAGAGAAAGAGACTCCACAACCTCTCCAGATAGTCTGCTCCATGGCTCCAGTACCTTCACACCAAAGAATGCTCTCTTCCTCCTCAGCTAGAATCTCCTGTGTTCTAATTTGTTCCCGTAGCCCCATGTTCTGTCACTGGGCACCACTGAAAAGAGTCTGTCCCTGTCCTCTTGCTCCCTACTCTTTAGATCTTGCTGAGCATTGAGAATATCTCCTCTCAGGCTGCTCTTCTCCAGGCTCAACAGCCCCAAGTCCTTCCTTGTGTTTAGATGTCTGTCTTTTCCCTGTACTGAAACTTCTCTCTCCTTCAATCAGTAATGGATCTCATCAGTTTTGTCCTGTGTTTCCCTCCTGTAAGAACTCAGCCACCCATCTGAGATTATCAAACTCCATTTCAAAAGGGCACTACTTTAATTTTGCACATATTCCCCTTTCTTCCTGGGGACATCTTGGATCATCACTTCCACAAACACAGAATCATAGAACTGTTTTGGCTGGAAAAGACCTCTAAGATCATCAAGTCCCATTAACCCAACACCACCATGGCCATTAAACCATGCCCCCAAGTGCCACATCCACACATTTCTTGAACACCTCCAAGGATGGTGACTCTACCACCTCCCTGGGCAACCTATTCCACACACAGGCTGCTTCTACCTTATATGACTTAAGATCACTATAGCATGATAAAACTCTAAGAACTTCTTCCCCTCACCTTCCCATCTCACAAAAACAGCAGCTTATTGCACCTGATTTGCTGAATTTGTCTCCAAAGATGTGCCTGAGGAGTTAAAGCCTCACCATTCCACGATATCTTGGACTATGCTTTGTGCTGCTGATGGGAACACTTTATCTTAGTGGTAACTCTATTCCCTGATTTGAAGTCTTGGGAATTAGTACAGTGAAGGAAAGTTAATGTATGACAAATTATTATTTAGTAGTTAACAAGAGAAGAATTAAAAGTGTCAGTGAGTAAAACCTCCCATCTTTCACTTCATGTGCCAGCAGCTCCTGGCACAACTAGAGTCATCAGCCTTTCTCAGGCATTTCCAATTTGGACTCCTCAGGAGGATTTATTTTTTGACAATTGGCCTCAACTGATATTTCCTTACTTACATGAAAGCTGAATGTCTCCAGAGACAGGGCCTCAACCACATCCCTGGGCAACCTGTTCCAGTGTTTCACCACCCTCATTGTAAAGAACTTTCTCCTTATGTCTAGCCTAAACCTACTCGGCTCTAATTTTGAACCATTGCCCCTCATCCTAGCAGTACAAGCCATTCGAAACAGTCTCTCCCCAGCCTTCCCTGTAGGTTCCCTTCAGATATTGAAATGCAGCTCCAAAGACTCCCTGGAGCCTTCTCCTCTCCATGATGAAGAGCTCCAAATTTTCCAGCCTGTCTTCATAGGAGAGGTGCACCAACCCTCTGACCATCTTTGTGGTTCTCCTCTGGACCTGCTCCATCAGGTTCATGGCCTTCTTGTGTTGGGCCCTACAGAGCTAGACACAGTACTGCAGGTGAGGTCTCATCAGAGCAAAGTAGAAGGGCAGAATCACCTCCCTCCATCTGCTAGCCACACTTCTTTTGATGCAACCTGAGTTGTTTTCTTACTTGACACTGGAATATGTATATGTAAAACAAACCTAGAAAATGTAGTATTGCTTCATCAACATTAAAGGGTACCCAAGAAGTTTAAATCTGGAGAAGAGAGGGGAGAGAAGGGGAAGAGAAGGAAGAGGAGGGAGAGGAGAGAGGGGGGAGAGCTGCTCAGACTGTTGGATTTATTACAGCTTCCCAGCGTGGGTTTGTTTTGTGTTGTTGGGATTGTTTTTTTATTTTTTTTTAACAGTAATTTTTTCTGTGAATAACAACAGTGGTGTTTGGAGCAGCCTGTGAAGCAGAGGCTGGGGGTCCTTGGCCTCTCTGTTTACAGTTATGCTGCCACTTCTCATGTTGCCTGTGTAGGTCATATGGGAATAGTCCAAAATGCACCAATACATATTTTTTTGTCTCCTCAAGAACAGTGTTTTTCACACTATTATAGTTAAAGAGTATGCCAGGGTTTACACTTTGGGTTTTATTTTTCAGAGGTGCATAATTATAACCATTTACTCCAGCCCCAGCTGCCTACACCCAGCCCTACGTTGAGAGAGAACTTCAAAAGCACTGAACCAAAGATGTTTAAAGTCAGATATTCTGCTTGATTTGCAATGTGGGGGTTACAGCAGCACAGGATACAGAGCCTTCCAGTTCTGCATCTGCACACAGCCGTCACAAAATTGGAAAGAAAAGGCCTGTTTCCCATTCCTGAAAGCTGGGTTTCCTGCTGGAGCTGAACACTCCACATTCTTCCTACTAACAAATATCAGAAAAAAAAAATTGTTTACCCACTTCTTTGTTGCCATCAGATTCCAATGTCACGTTCCCCCTCAATGTTTATCCATCTGAGGAACATGGGAAGCTTGAAAGAATTTTATTTTTGGTGTGTCCAATAATGCTAACCTGACATTTCCATTATTTCACAGAATCCCAGCATGGTGGGGGTTGGGAGGGGCCTCTGGAGATCATCTATTACAACTGCCCTGATAAAGCAGGATCCACCACAGCAGCTTGCCCAGGATCACAATGTCCAGGTGGGTTTGGAAGCTCTCCAGAGAACAGAGCCTCTTTGGGCAGCCTCCAATAGGGCTTGACAACCCTTTTGGGGAAGAAATTTCTCCTAACATCCATCTTAAACCTCCTCTGGCACAAGTTGAGACTGTTTCCTCTCGTCCTATCGCTTACAACCTGGGAGGAGAGACTGACCCCACCTCAGTGCAGCCTCCCTGCAGGGAGCTGCAGAGAGCCAGAACGTCCCTCCTCAGCCTCCTTTTCTCCAGGTTGAACAACCCCAGTTCCCTCAGCTGCTCCTCGCCAGACCAGTACCTCAGACTCTTCACCAGTTTTGTTGACCTTCTCTGGACATGCTTCAGCACCTCAACGTCCTTCTTGCAGTGAGGGAACCAAAACTGAACACTGTGTACCAGTGCCAGTACAGGAGGATGATCCCTGCCCTAGTCCTGCTAGCCACATGATTTCTGATCCAAGCCATTCTAATAACCTCTGCCACTAAACCAACTCTGGCCACAGAGGCCTTAGGGTTACCAGCACTCAATAGATGTGGCTTAAAGATCCCAGGGGCAAGACAGTTTCATTCTCTTGGGAAGTCAAACTTTCATTCAGTGCTTTGCTCAAAGACTCAACAGCTCAACACTCTGGGGACTCAGCTGCATCTTCAAGAATGCATCCATTTGACTTCGAAAACAAATGTTTTGTTTCAGATACTTTTGTATTTCAGTTGTTTATCGGAAAGCACCTTGTTCATTGGAGGAGATAAATCTCTGCCAAATCTCATGCTATGCTGATGTCTCATGGGGGTGAAGCAAGAAGAAACTCAACAGCAAGTCATAGACCATGCGCCCGGAGTTTGTGTGAGTGAAATTACGATTAATCATACAACTGTGGAACTAACTGGAAGGAAATACAGACTTTAGACATAGAGGTAGGGCCAAACTATCAACAAGATACTTTACACAGGATTGTAGGTCTAAAAATGCACACCAAAATTCAGTCACCAGCCATTTGGTATCAAGCACTATGGAAAACTGCTGAGATCTATGCTCTGGTTGTTCGTTCAGCAGTGCAGAAGTTCCTTGGTGATTCCTCAGCCAAGGACAGCAGGAATCCATGTTGAATACTTAGTCAACAAGCCTCATACTGAAGGATAACATCTCTGGTTATTTTTAGTCAATAGAAAGAAAAAAAACCAAACAACCAAGTGTGTCTGACAAGGAAGGACAGGAAGTATTGGAGGATTTTGAAACATTAAGACAGAAAGCTTCTTATTTCATTCAATTTGTGAGGTGAAGAGGGAACTGTGCCACAGTTTGGAGGCAAGAATAAAAATTCCATGAAACAGTCTCATGGGACAGCTGATAGCACTCATCCATAGTTGGTGACACTCTGACTCTTTCATGAAAAAGGCAATTTTGCTTCCCAGAAAAATATTCTGGCACTGGGGATTCAAGGGGACAAGGCTCTCAGAGTGATTCCTGACTTCCTAACCCATATTAATATCTACAGTTATCAAATCCAGAACTTCAAACTGTGACTTTGTTACAAAGCGGATTCTCTCAAAAAAATAAAACAAAAACAAAAAAAAACAAAACCAAGAAAGCTTTTCATTTTGTCATATATTTACAGCTGAAGAAATCCCATGCACTTAGCCAATTCTTTCCCAAGAAAATTTGCTCTTTTCATGCAGCTTAGCAGAAGATGAGGACTCCATCACTGCCCTTGGCAGCCTGGTCCAGGCCTTGATGACCCTCGCTGGGAAAAAATTGTTCCTCATGTTCAACCTAAACCTCCACTGGGAGAAGAGACCAGCAATCACCTGTCTCCAACCTCCTTTCAGGGAGTTGCAGAGAGCCATATTTTCCCTCAGCCTCTTTCTCTCCACGCTGAATGACCCCAGTTCCCTCAGCTGCTCCTCAACAGACCTGTTCTACAGCTTCATTGACGTTCTCTGGACAATCTCCAGAGGAGTGCTGATCCAGAGGAAGCTGATCCAGGCCAAGATGCTGGTGGCCTTCTTGGCCATCTGGGCACATGCTGGCTCATCTCCAGCCACTGCTGATCATCATCCCCAGGTCCTTTTCACCAGGTAGTTTCCAGCCACTCTGCCCCAAGTTTGAGGTATTCATGACCCAAGTGGCCTTGTTAAACCTTAATCCAGTGGTCTCAGCCCATCAATCCCACCTGCAGACTCACTGAGGGTGTCTCAATCCCCAAATTCAGATCATTGACAAAGATATCAAAGAGAGCTGCCCCCAGTACTGAGCCTTGGGGAACACTACTTTTGACTAGTTGCCAACTGGATTTAACTCAGTTTCCGATCACTCTCTGGGCTTGACCAGCCAGCCAGGTTTTTAGCCATCACAGAGTAGGACTTATGGGGTTTGTTTTTCTGGAGATGGAAGCAATTACAAAAAAACAGAGGATGAACATTTCTAGAAAGAATGGAGTACAACTGGCTAAGGCAAACATTTAGTGTGGATTGAATTAATTTTGTATTGTAGCCTTTTGCACTTCTGAGAAAATTAATTCTGGGAACTACAAGATGAGAAGCCACTGGCTGGTTTCCAGTACCTCCTCACAGTCATCTGCTTGGAAATCAGCTTCAAAATTGCATATTTATTTTGGATGAATTACCCGTTTCGAGTGTTTTGAACAGCAAAAAGACAGACAACTAAAATATTTACATTAAAGACTAGACACCAGTAGTAGAACTGTTAATTGTCTCCAGGCAAAATGGCTGCTCCTAAAAAGAATGAAGAGCAAGAAAGAAGGTGGCTGAGGTTTGGAAATCATTCAACCTTTTGTCCAAGGAAATGGCTACACTTCCAAAACACCCCTACTATCTGCTTACTGCTAATGAATTACTCTTAATTTGATATTACAGAGACTGTTTGACTTTACAAATTAACTCAGGAGTGAGGACATGGGTTAGGTCACTGAAAACTGAAAACCCACACCAATACTTTGAGCCAGAAACGTGTCCTGAGGGCCAAGAAGGCCAACGGTGTCCTGGTATGTATTCATAAGAGTGTGGCCAGCAGATCAAGGAAGGTTGTCCTCCACCTCTACTCTGCCTTAGTGAGGCCACAGCTGGAAGACTGGGTCCAGTTCTGCATTCTCCAGATCAAGAGAGACACGGAACTACTGAAAGAATCCAGCAGATTCTACAAAGATGCTGAGGAGTCTGGAGCATCTCTTTGAGGAGGAAAGGCTATGAGACCTAGGGCTGTTGAGCCTGGAGAAAAGCAGCCCCAGAGGAGATCTTCCCAGTGCTCATCAAGAGTTAAAGGATGGGGCCAGACACTTTTCAGTGGTGCCCAGTGACAGGACAAGGGGCAACAGGCACAAACTGGAACCCAGGAGGTTCCATCTGAGCAGGCGGAGAAACTTTGGTGTGAGAGTGCTGGAACAGATTGCCCAAAACTGGCTGCAGAGCCTTCTTCTCTGAAGAGATTCCAAACCCACCTGGCTGTTGTGATGTTGTTGGTGCCTCTTCTTTAGCAGGGGGATTGGACCTGAAACTCTCCAGGGATCCCTTCAAACCTCCACTATGCTGGGATTCTTTAGTATTCTTAACTGTAACTGATCTGTGAATAGGAACATGGGCTGATGGTCCTACAGCCCGAATCTTAAAACACTTTTGCAGAATTCATAAAATAAATGGGTTTAGTACATGAGAAGCCCACAACCAACACCTAACTCAGTCACTCATGTCAAGTCTGCTTGCTTGAGGATATGTCCATAGTGCAAGAGAGAGTTGGTGTTCCAAACAAAATAAAAGTTCATTCCTATTCCTACATCCTTAAACATGGTGACACATAAACAGTTAACTACTGCATCTCATTTCTACTCTTAGACATACTTACTACTGTGCTGCAGTGTGAATTAGGTTGTTAAAATGTGAGGACTCAGCCTGACATTTCCTCCTCACTCACAGACCATCAAACCTCTGCCACTTGGAAATAAGAAGTTGCATTTGTTGGGAACGTCGCGTTTGGCGTTCCGCTGTGGTTCAAGGAGTTGTAATCTGTACAGGAACATTCTGCCTGCCTGGCAACAGGAATGATTTCTATTTGCATGGTAATGAGACATTTTATTTGACAAGGTGTTGAAGGAAAAGATGCAATAATCTTAACAGTTGGGTGTTACACTTTAAAACCCATTCAGTGCATCTGGGGGGAAAAAACAAACACAAAACAAAACATTGCTTCAAAACTGAATTTCATGCAAGTGGATCATGGAGAAGGAAAAGGCATCAAATCCTTCTAAAAAAAAGAGCACAGCATCCACTTGGATTTATTGAAATATTAAACTGGAGAGTACAAAGGCAAACTGTTAGAACCATAGAATCATTTTGTTTGGGAGAGCATCAAGTCCAACTGTTAACCCAGCCCTGCCTGGTTACCACTACACCATGTCCCTCAGAACCACATCTCTACAGTTCTGAAACTCTGCCAGGCATGGGGACTCCACTACTGCCCTGGCCAATCTGGTCCAGGGTCTGACAAGCCTTTTGGGGAAGAAATCATGCCTCATGTCCAGCCTAAACCTCCCCTGATGCAATCAGAGGTAATTTGTCTTGTCACTTGTTCCTTGGGACAACCAACCCCCACCTGGTTCCAACCTCACTTCAGAGAGGAGAGCCAGAAGGTCTCCCTTCATCCTCCTTTTCTTCATGCTGAACTACCCCAGTTGTCTCAGCCACTCCTAACCAGACGTGTTCTCCAGACCCTTCACCAGCTTTGTTGCCCTCCTCTGGGCACAGCCCAGCACCCCAATATCCTTTTGGCGGTGAAGGGTCAAAACTTAACAGTATTCAAAGTGGGGCCTCATCAGTGCTGAGTACAGTGAGACAATCACTTCCCCACTCCTGCTTCTAACAGTGTTGCTGATCCAGGGCAGGATGATGTTGGCCTTTTTGGCCATCTAGGCTCATACTCAGCCAGCTGTCAACCAACAATCCCAGGTCTTTCTCTACTGGTCAGTTCTGGGAATAGATGATTTTGATAGAGGAAAGGTCAGAAAAGGAGGCTGAGGGAAGACCTTCTCACTCCATACAACCCCATGAATGAAGGTTCAACCCAGGTGGGGCTTGGTCTCTTCTCCCAAGAAAGAACTATCTCATGAGGAAATGGCCTCAAGTTGCACCAGGGGAGATTTAGGTTGGACAACAGAAGAAAATTCTTGACTTAAAACAATCTCCCCAGGGAGGCAGTTGAATCCCCATCCCTGAACGTGTTTTAAAGATGCAGAGATGTGGTGCTGAGGGACATGGGTTAGCACCAGACTTGGTAGAGTTAGAGAATTGTTGGACTTGATGATCTTAAAGGCCTTTTCCAATCAAATTGATTCTTTCTATGAGTAAAGGTCCCAACAGGGGAGGAGGAAAGAGGTCCAATACCCCAGGAAGCTGCAGTACAGAGATGATGTGATTAGGGAAATTTAACAAAGTAAAGCAGCACATTGCTGCAGCCCATATTCTCCTGTATCACAAGCACTGTTATTTTGATTCATGTGTTTCAACTGCAGCAAACACCAAAAGCAATTTGTGTAATAACATGACACAAAGTTAAACAAGAGTAAGCAAACGGCAGGAAATTCATCACCAGAGAACACAACATCAAACAAGCCTCGTCCCAAGGAGCAGCGGCGAGAGGTGAAGACAACAACACAACGGAAAGAATGCATTCAGTGTGCACAAGAGGGAAAGCAGAGCGAGGGCAAGAAGCCAGACACATTACATATGACATAAGTAAATAAATCAAAGGAAGTGAAGATTAAAACCTGAATTAACTGGAGGAGGGGGAGAGCGATAGCACCTGCATTGAGGTGTCCGCCCCACGGAGATTAATATCACACAGTCTATGAACAGCCTGATTTGTGATGGTTGAGCTAGGGAAAGCAGGAAAAAAAAAAAAAAAGATTCACATTTCAAAAATGAGAGAGCTGGAGAAATAACCAGTGTCACTATTCCCTGGTTTTCAAACTGCAGCATCCTACCTGGAAAGACAGAAGAAGCGCTCCAAGAATATCATGCTCATTTGGATTTATAGATTTATATTACAAGAAAATGATGGTTTAGTTTTGGTTCAGACCTGCTGGAGAGAGTCCAGAGGAGGCCACAAAGATGATCAGAGGGCTCAAGCACCTCTCCTATGATTACAGGCTGAGAAAGTTGGGGCACTTCAGCCTGGAGAAGAGAAGACTCTGAGGAGACCTTACAGCAGCATTTCAGTATCTGAAGGAGACCTACAAGAAATCAGGGGAGGCACTTTTTACAAGGGGTTGTAGTGCTAGAACGAGGCACAATGGCTTTGAGCTGGACAAGCTGAGATTTAGACTGGAGATTAGGGAGAAATTCTTTACAGTGAGGGTGGTGAGACACTGGAACAGGTTGCCCAGGGAGGTCATGATGCCCCCTGCCTAGAATCTTTAAGACCAGGCTGGATGAGGCTTTGTGCAACCTGGTGTAGTGGAAAGTGTCCCTAGCAGGAGCAGGGGACTAGATGATCTTTAAGGTCCCTTCCAATCCAAACCATTTTGTGATTCTGTGATACTGAATGCATCGAGGCAACAAAATAACAGCCTGGAAGTTTTACTTTCAGACATGCGAGCCCGCAAAATTAATGAGTGTCTTTGGAGTAATAATTTGTAGACTTCACAGAGAACCAGGGAAAGATTACAAATGCTGCTGACCTAGAAGGAGTAATAGAGAATTCAGTATTCAGTACTGAAGAACAATTTAGAAGGGAATAAAGTCTAGCATGGGGTATGACTGCTTTCTGTTGACAGATGGCAGAGAAGCGTCTTCTTCACTCTCTCTCATTAAAATAATTATGGCAATGTATGTTAGCCTCTCCTCCAGCCTGGCACTTTCACAGCACATAGAGGGGCAGCATCATTGTAGGAATAAGGTTAAATAATAATGGAAACATATTCCTGGCATGCAAAGGGCATTTGATATGAAACTCACCTGCTTCCAGAAATAACAGCAGGGAGAAATTTGTTACCTCGGAGTAAATGAAATGATTTATTTTAACAGGAGGTTAATTAGAGCTCTCTGCTAACTTGAGAAATGTGTCCCAAAAACCAGGTCAAGCCACGGTTAGGCTGAGGAGCCTTTGCCTTACGTAACATCTCCAGAACCGGGGCTCGTTTTTACCTTGGCTGCCAATTGCTCACTGTAAAACTGCAAATCAGATGCAGTCCAGTGTGAAACTTCTTCCCCAGCTGTCAAATAATAAAGTCTGCAAAACTACGGAGAGAGAGAAAAAAAAAGTAGGTTACTAGAAGCCACGGAAAAAAATATTCTACACTGGAGTGCTATTTCTTGCACAGCTGATGAGTTTGTGACTGTCGCTCCAGAAAAATCCCAAGAGGCAGGGTGGTGGGCAGGGATGTTAACCTGGTTATCTCCTAATTAGTCTGATGGGTAGTTAGTGACAGAATTTAATTACCACCACGTCACAGGGTTTCATAGAATGGTTTGGGTTGGAAGGGACCTTAAAGATCGTCTAGCTGCAAACCCCCTCCAGGGTCACCTGGGCAGGGACACCTTCCACTAGAAGAGGTTTCTTAAGGCCTTATCCAACCTGGCCTTGAACACCTCCAAGGAGGGGGGGTATCCATGACCACCCTGTGCAACCTGTTCCAGTGTCTCACCACCCTCCCTGAAAAGAATTTCTTCCTGATTTCCAGTCTAAATCTCCCTTCTTCCAGCTCAAAGCCATTGCCCTTTGTCTTATCGCTACAAGATCTTGTGAAAAGTCCCTCCCCAGCTTTCTTGCAAATCCCTTCAGGTACTGGAAGGCTGCTGTAAGATCTCCCCTGAGTCTTCTCTTCTCCTGGCTGAACAGCCCCAGCTCCCTCAGCCTGCTCGCACAGGGGAGGTGCTCCAGCTCTCTGATCATTTTCATCTTAAGTGGCTGTTCCTGCCATAAGGTGTGACATTAACATAGCATAACCATAGAACTGTACCACAGAACGGTTTGGGTAGGAAGGGACCTCAAAGATCATCTAGTTCCAACCCCCCCCACCCCCCCCCCCCCCAGGCAGGGATACCTTCCACTAGACCAGATTGCTCAAGGCCTTGATGTCATGGCTAGAGCAAAAATCACCCTGTGTCAGCACTGTAGACTGCTGTTCCTCGCTGCTGTTCTCCCCAATATGATTCACTTTCATTATTTATGAGACTTGTCTCACTAACCCTCAGCAACGCTTCCAAATAATGATAGGAATCTGTCAGTGTAGGATTGTATTTCTCCAAACAATAACCACAGTTCCTGGAAATGTCAATATGTCAATTGAGGGTAACACATCTCTCAATAAACCAATATTTTGTAAAAACAAAACAAAAATTCTACACACACGCACAAAATAAAAAAAAAAATATCATGCACAGAAAAGGGAAATTTGAGCTTCACCGAGCTCTCCCCTTACAATGGTGGCCAGAAAAATTCAACCTTCCTGCCAGGCGGTGGAGACAGAAAAGCACATTTTTTTTTTCCCCAGTGCCAAACTGAACCATTTGATATTTTAGTCCTTGATAGTCATGGAACGTCATGAGAAAGGAAAAGAGGACCTTGACAAAAATCAGAGCTCATGCTACAGCAGAAAGCAAACTTTGTAACACAATGTACAAAAAATTGTACTAAGGATAAATCCCATGATTCCAGCATGGTGGTGGTTGGAAGTGCCCTCTGAAGATCACCCAGTCCAACCCCCCTGCTAAAGCAGGAGCACCCACAGCAGCTTGCCAAGAATCACAATGGCCAGGTGGGGTTGGAATCTCTCCAGAGAAGGAGACTCCACAACCTCTCTGGGCAGCCTGCACCGGGGCTCCAACACCCTCACACCGAACAAGCTTCTTCTCCTGTTTAGATGGAACCTCCTGGGTTCCAATTTGTGCCCATTACCCCTTGTCCTGTCATTGGGCACCACTGACAAGAGTCTGGCCCCATCCTCCTGCCCTACATAGGTCTTTTACCTCTTGCTGAGCATCAATAAGATCCCCCCTCAGACTGCTCTTCTCCAGGCTCAACAGCCCAAGCTCTCTCAGCCTTTCCTCCTCACAGAGATACTTCAGGGCTCTCGCTGTCTTTGTAGCCTCTGCTGGACTCTCTCCACTAGTTCCCTGTCTTTCTGGAAAGCCCTGAACTCCAGATGTGGCCTCACTAGGACAGAATACAGTTTAATTTAGACGTTTACCTGCTGTTAACATTACATGTCATGTGAAGCTGGTACGTTTAGTTCATTTTCTCTTAAATCAGGTCTCGCAGCTTCGATAATAATTTCTCTGTATATTCTAGAAATTGGAATTTTCTGCCAAAAGTTAGAAGCAAATGGATCAGTCCAGACCAAAGTCCCATGGAAGTGGTGGACAAAGATGTACTGTATTAGCCAAATACAATAGTCTTTGGGTTGGAAAGATTAAATTCTGGATGATTTGTTAGGGAGGACTGTCTAGTTATTTGTAGTTTGTGTCATGGGTGGGGATTTATGGCTAGTGTGATAAATTTATATTCTTCCATACAGATAGGCTGCATTCTCCCTATTCCCAATGCATGCTTGCAGTGGGGAACAGAAATTTTAGTGCTTTTAATATTCTTTGTATTGTGCTTTCGGACACTTTTGCTTTTTTAGCTGAACTTTCCTCTAACAAATCAATACTTTTTTTTTTTTTCCTGTGGACCTTCAGTTTTGTAGAATCATAGAATTGTTTTAGTTGGAAAAGGCCTCTAAGATCATCGAGTACAACCTTCAACCTAAGAGACCACCATGGCCATTAAAGCATGTCCCAAAGCGCCATGTCCATACGTTTCTTGAACACCTCCAGGGATGGTGACTCCACCACCTCCCTGGGCAGCCTGTTCCAATGCCTGACCACTCTTGCAGGAAAGAAATTGTTCCTAATATCCAACCTAAACCTCCACTAGTGCAATTTCAGGCCATTTCCTTTTGTCCTGTCACCTTATACTAGAGAGAAGAGACCTTACCCAGCCAAGTACAGCAGCAGAGTGCATAGAGTTTAACCACAGGCTGGCACACCCATCAATCCCCAGCAAACTTCTCATAAAGCAATCACAGCTTAATTAAAGGCAGAGAGAGGTCACTATGCTCATCTGCAAGATGATTCAGGATGATGTCACTTGGGTGCAATCAATTAACAGGCACAGAATATTTTTTAAACAGGAAAACCTGAGTTGGGGCAGCCTGTTGTCTATTCAAAGGTTTGGCAATGCTGTAAAGGCTTAATTGAATATTATTTTTAAATTACTATTTATATATTACTATTTTTCTATTATTCTACTAGTATTAATTTTTTCCTCCTTATTCATATGCACAAAAATAACGGTTATATCAGATATTCAGAGGTGATAGAGTTGATTGATACCAATTTCTCTTCATAATATGACCAGCAAATAAACACTGCGGCAGTTCTAATCTGAAATAACAAAACAACAACAACAAAAAAATGTAATAATATAACGTGTGACAAGGTTTCCTAAAACATTTCTATTTTGGACCTCACAAGCTAAATTGCTTTTGCTGGCCCTTTCCACCTCTCAGCATGGTTGACAGACAAATTGATCGAAACATTGGAAAATAATATGCTTGCAAAATTTCTCTGGGTGAGTTTTCAGTCTTTTGAATTTTTCATACCGGAACAACAGAAAAAAAAAAAAAAAATGAAAGATTGCCTCCTTGATTTTTTCCCTCCATTATGCGTCCCCATCTTATGTACTACAGGAGCATACAATACTTCAAAGAGCAGCAATACATTGTAAACAAAATGTAGAACATTTTTCATAGAACACCCAAGCTGGGTTGAAGTTAAGAGACTTGGGTAGCAGGCATCTTTGCCCTGCAGATTATGTTGTTCAATTATAATGAATTCATACATTTGAAGTTGCCTTAGGGCCTCTCATTAGACTTAGGGGTGTTTATTACAGGAAATATTGCTTGTATCATTTAAGAAGCAAGAAGGCTAGATGATTTGATTAGAAATGTTGACAGTTGAGGTGTGTAAAAAATATGTCATTCACCCACATTTCCTCTACCTCCCCCTCCCCAACTTTAATATTAGGATCCTTCATTTTTTATGAATTCTTTAACCCATTCCTCCCCTTCCCCAGAGCTCAGGGCTGTTACAGCACAGGATCTCCAATTCTTCACCAGTAAACTGCTTGTTCTGACACTGGATGATGCTTTTCACCTGGCAACAGGAGGAAAATACAAGGGCTGGTGGGGACGCATGCGTGGGAACTGGGAAATTAACCTCCTTCTTCATGGTGCAGAAAAAAAAAGACAGGATCTCATACATTTAAATTCACACCTCATGAAATTCAACCAAATTATTTCCCTCAGTCATGCACAGGAAAGCCTGATGAATAGTTCGTCAGCTTTTTGGTCCAAATTAAACAAGTCCTGAGAGATTAGTTTGAATTAGAGCAGTCAGGAATGTTGATTAAGTTTAAGGGGCTCATCAGAAAGTGAGGGGATAACAAATAAATAAAGATCGGTGTTTGCTCATTTCTTGTTACATTTTCCACCAAGACCCCCCCTGAATTCCAGAATCCCAGCACAGTGGAGGTTGGAACAGACCACTGGAGGTCATCCAGTCCAATCCCCCTGCTAGAGCAGGGTCACCCACAGCAGCTTCCCCAGATCACAATGTCTGGGTGGGTTTGGAATCTCTCCAGAGAAGGAGACTCCACAACCTCTCTGGGCAGCCTGCTCCAGGCCTCCAGCACCCTCACACCAAACAAGTTTCTCCTCATCTTCAGGTGGAACCTGATGAGTTCCAGTTTGTGACCATTACCCCTAGTTCTGTCACCGAGCACTAGTGACAAGATCTTGGCCCCATGCTCTTGCCCCCCACCCTTTAGCTATTGAGTAGTGTTGAGAAGGTTTAGTACTCCCAAATACTTCCTTTTAATTCCTATACTATGCAAACTGATATCTAAATATGCTTTATATTATCTGTAATTCATAGAAAATTAACTGTTTTTTTTTCACAAGATCTTCTGACACCCAATAGTCTGAGTATTATCCTCCTCAAACTTGATATCAGTAACTACAATAGCTTGCATTCATTGAGCAGTTATCTCTGTTTTGTCAACATAATTTCATAGAATCACAGAAGCATAGAATCATTGATGTTGAAAAAGACCTTTAAGACCATCGAGTCCAACCTTCTACCCAACATCCCCATGACCACTAGATAAGTATGTCCTTGAAAACACATATCCTTAAAGCATGTATAGAAAATAATGCAGCAAGAAATATTAAGTAATCGAGGAGTGATAAAATGGAGAAGAAAACTCAGCTTCCAGGTCTTATTTATTATCTCCAGTTTCACTTGGCTCAGATTTGGCTTCTACTCTCCATGTCCATGTTTAGCCAGAGAGATTTAAATAAAACCCAGAAAAATAACTTAAAATGCGTATTTGAGGAGTAAACATAGATCTTTCAGACTTCAGATTTGATCCCAGCACTGTTTAAAAAGCAACAGAAAAAAATTAAAAAGCTATTAAGAATAAAGTATTCGTATTTTTATGCTGGAGAAGTTTTCCTCATGCCAAGGCAGCTCTGCATTTAAATGGGACCTAAGTGATCACCCTGGTAGGGACATTATTGTTAACAAAGGGTTAAAGAAACATCAATGGTCTTGAATGTAATTAAGCTAAAATATGTGATGTATAATAATAATAATCTTGGAAACATTTCTACCATGAGTAGTAAATGCTCTTCTCCTCTGAGGACCTGGTATTTGCCATTTCAGCCTGGCTGTGAAATACCACAGAATGTTAGTAGTTTTCAGCCAGATTCAATTTTTCTACCACCAATCAATGGAAACTAGACTCAAAAACTAATTTCAGTAGGTTTGGAATTAATTTCATTAATTCATTAGCTTTTTTTTTCTGTTTGGTTTGTTAGGTTATAAGTATATACACATACAAATAATGACTTACATTGAAATAGATAATTTTAAGAGATATTTGTAATTTTAGTGCATTTAGGCCTCTACTCAACCAAAATTTAATCATTTCTCTAAATTTAGTTTATTGTCTCTTCAACTGTAGAACAGGTAGCCCAGAAAGGTTGTGGATGCTCCCCCCCCTGGAGGTGTTCGAGGCCAGGTTAGATGAGGCTTTGAGCAACCTGGTCTAGTGGAAGGTGTCCCTGCCCATGGTACAGGTTGGACTAAATTATCTTTAAGGTCCCTTCCAACTCACACTATTCTATAAATCTATGAATCTATAAACAGGGTCAGAAATTTAATTTCAAAGTGTATAGTGCTCACACCCTCCCCATAACAGATTCCTCTCTCCCGTATGTCCTAACGAGCTCCACACAATGCACAATCTCCCTAAGGAAGCAGCTCTGACATATGCATCCCACTGGAAAGCAAGAAGCAGTTAAACATCCAAGGAAATCTGTTTTTAAGGCATGCTTATGCCAGTCCCATATTGAAAACCCCAAACTGGCAGTGCTGGCTTCATTCAAAAACCTACACATTTTGCATTGCCTGACCTAAAAATACATTTAATACCATTGCAACCAGTTCGCAGATTCATTCACAGATTCACAGAATGGTTTGAGTTGGAAGGGACCTTGAAGATTATATAATTCCAACCCCTCTGCCATTGCAGGGACACATTCCACTAGACCAGGTTGCTCAAGGACCCATCCAACCTGGCCTTGAACACCTCCCAAGGAGGGGGCATCCACGCCTTCACTGACAGCCAGTTCCAGTGTCTCACCACCCTTACTGTAAAGAATTTCTTTCTAAATAAATATTATTATATTGAGTCATTTGTTTATTTATGATTTTATCTATTTATAAATAAATATTCACCAAATATTTTTCAGCTCTCCTGTGCCACAAGACTTTTAAGATCAGACCCTTTCTCTCCAGCATCAGTACCACATGAGCTTTGCATTTGCTGTATCAAATCAATCCGTGGACCTTCAGAAGTTGCTAATCTGCATTTAAAGAGCTCTTAAAAACATTGAGCTAAATATTTTAAGGGTGCTTAAACCACGAGCTGCCCTCTATCTTCAAATATCTATAGAACTACCAGTAGCCTTCTTAAGTTAGGAGTGACAAATACCAGCAAACCTCCACAATTTGGCTTCCATATCTCTGAATTGGTATTTCAGTGACAGATGTTTGTTGCGGCAAAAACCTCTGTCAGAACAAAATTAGGTGATCTATCATTTTAAGATATGGTCTTCATATACTGTTTACTCGAAGATATCACTTGCCTCAAGCCAATTTTGACCAAGAACATTTTGTGATATGGAAGTGATTTGTATATCATCATTTTTGTGATAAATGTAGCTCTTGAACACAAAATAACCTACTATTCCACAGTATTACAGTTAAAACTCCTTCACCAGTAAATCTGTACTACTGCTTTTATTACTACAAAGATACTGCATCTCGACTTCAATGCATTTCCCATTTTTATTCACTCAATAGGCTTGTTTTCTTGGTCCTCTCCCTACCTTTCTGACTAGACATGTTCCTCTGGTTTTGGTAGGGCACAGGAGGAACACAGCAGCAACCCCAACATGGAGTTTGTATTTGTTTTGGAAAGAGAAATAAAAAGCAATGCAAAAATATCTTCCAAAATGACAGTTCCAAGAGGCACGGAGTCAGATAATGGTTTGGGTTGGAAGGGATTTTAAAGATCATCTAGTTCCAACCCCCATGCCATGGGCAGGGACACTAGAACAGGTTGCTCAGGGCCTCATCCAACCTGTCCCTGAACAACTCCAGGGAGGGAGCATCCACAGTCTCCCTGGGCAATCTGTTCCAGTGTCTCATCACCCTCACTGTAAAGAATTTCTTCCCAACATCCTATCTAAATCTCCCCTCTAACAGTTTCAATCCATTCCCTCTCGTCCTATCACTGTGAGTCCCTCCTCAGCACTCCTGTAGCTGCCTTCAGGACGGCCACTACAAGGTCTCCCCAGAGCCTTCTTTTCTTTAGACTGAACATCCCCAACTTGTGTCCTAGTTGTTCACATGACAAGATATGTCCAAAATTAACTGTTCAGTTCCAATGTCACTATTTTAGAAGTATCATTGATCCTCCGAAAGTTTAAAACCTTCTGATTGACGGATGATTGGATTTAACTAACACACTGCACCTCACAGTATCAAAGAATAGTAGGGGTTGGAAGGGACCCCTGGAGATCATCTAGTCCAACCCCCCTGCCAAAGCAGGATCACCTATGGCAGGTCACACAGCATCATATCCAGATTGGTCTTGAAGGTCTCTAGAAAATGAGACTCCACAACCTCCCTGGGCAGCCTCATCTTCCTCAGTAGCAGGAGAAGACATGATGGCATAAGCCAACCACTATCATAAAACACAAAAGTTGGACAAATGACAGGCATAGGTAAATGAGACAGAACAAGACCACCAAAGTCTTTCCAGTGGTGCCCAGTGACAGGACAAGGATCACTAACACAAACTGGAACCTAAGGAGTAATTTCTTTGTTGTGAGGGTGCTGGAGACCTCGCCCAGACTGCCAAGAGAGGTTATGGACTGTCCTTATCTGGAGAGTTTCCAAACCCACATGGCCACTGTGATCCTGCGCAAGCTGCCATGGGTGATCCTGCTTTAACAGGGATGTTTGACTGGATATCTCCAGAGGTCCCTTCTAATCCTCACCATGCTATGTGATTCTGTGACATCCCGAGAGGCTGAGTGTATGCAGAAATGTATCCATCAACTGACCCGGACAAACTACCTTAAAATGTTAAAATTGAGGTGTTGTCTACACCTATGCAGAATCTGACACCTTTTCAGAGACTCCTGGTTAATAGGAACATCTGTAAACCAGAAAATTAATTTGGTATATAAATTGTTATCTAAGCCACTAGCATTACTAGTCTTAGGTTAACCTAAAACAAAGGGCTCTAGTTTCATATCTTCTCAAAGTAACATCTGACCTAACATTAATGTGTTCCCAGTGGACAAGCCAGAGAGCACTACCACTGTGCTTGAAGACAGGTCCCTCAGCCATCAACTCACTGGATTTGCAGTCAGCCTTGTCAGGGCTTGCAGCAGAAGGAAACTCAAGTCAAGAGGTGACTTGACTCACTGCCCGCTCCATCATGGGAAAGGGAGACTACAGAGCTTTTGATTTGTTCTAACTTAAAAAAATGCAATTGTTTCAAATCCAACAGTGCCAGCTCAGTTGCACCCTGGGTAAAGATGGTCTAATTACCTCTGGAATGCAGGCAAAGAAATCATAGAGCCAACTGAATGGTTTGGTTTGGAAGGAACCTTCAAGGTCATGTGGTCCAACCCCCCCAGAGTCAGCAAGGACATATGCAACTAAAGCAGGTTGCTCAGAGCCCAAATCAACCTGACCTGGAACGGTTCCATGGATGGGGCATCTACCACCTCTCCGGACAACCTGAGCCGGGGTTTCAACACCCACCCTCAGTGTAAACCCTTCCTTCTACTACTAAAAAAGTGGCAAAATCCTTCATTTAAGAGTAGGATCAACTCACCAGTAGAAATTCGTTGATAGTAGATGGGACCTGGCATAGCACAATCTCAGTCCCAGGGAGTTTATGCTCTTCTGCTAAGCTCCTTATGCTCTTACGCTCATCTTGGCTTACCATACATCTGGAAGTACCTTCAGCAAACCATCTGCTCTCTGCTTTGTCCATCAACTATCAGACTGGACTAATCCAGCACCATAGAATCTCAGAATCTCAGCATGGTGGGGGTTGGAAGCAACCTCATGAGATCATCCAGTTCATTTCCACTGTTAAAGCATGGTCACCAACAGTACGTTGCCCAGGATCACAACGTCCAGGCAGGTTTGGAATCTCTCCAGAGAAGGAGACTTTACAACCTCGCTGCACAGCCTGCTCCAAGGCTCCAGTACCCTTGCAGGAAAGGAGTTTTTCCTCATGTTCAGATGGAATTGCCTGAATTCCAGTTTGTGCCCACTGCCCCTTGTCCCGTCACTGGGCACCACTGCAAAGAGTCTGGCCCTATCCTCTCGACCCCTCTCGACAGTGATCAGCATTGATCTGATAGACACTATTTCTGGCATAAACCAGGGTTTAACTGTTGTTAACATCATCAGAAACGTTAACATCTTCTGGAAAGATGAGTTTTCATCTCCTTACAATGGCAGGAGAACACACTGGGAAGCAAGACAGTTTTCCAGGAGGATGATGGGAAGTCAGTCTTATCATTAAGCCCAGAAGGCTTGAGAGCAACATTCCAGTTCAGAGCTATATCACCAAGAGAAATGAATTTAGAGGAACCACGAGTGCTGTGGCCTTTTTCAAGATTTAAAATAGCACAGATCAGGCTGCATGGCTGAAAACAGGACACTGCAGTCTCCAGAGCTCAGTTAAAAAGCCATGCTCCAACAGGTCTGCCTTTTACCACGTGGGCCTGACAGTTTTCAACCCAAAATACTTTTCGTGCTGGGAACTGCGTATACAGAACTTAGTAGCAAAAAGATTTTTGTGCTATTCAATGACAAGTGCCCAACCTTTTGCTTGGTAAAGGAAACCTTTAGAGTTATTTACACAGCATTCTGCTGTAATACAGAAATTATACTGGGGAGTGTCCAACAGAGGGTATGAGGATGATGAAGGGACTGGAACATCTGTTTGTTGAGGAAAGGCTGAGAGACCTGGGGCTGTTTAGCCTGGAGAAGAGCAGCCTGAGAGGGGATCTTATTAACGTTTACAAGGGTGGGTGACAAGAAGGGGCCAGTCCCTTCTCAGTGGTGCCCTGTGATAGGACAGAGGACAACAGGTACAAATTGGAACCTAGGAAGTTCCACATGAACACAAGTAAAAACTTTTTTTGCTGTAAGGGTGATGAAGCCCCGAAGCAGGCTACCCAGAGAAGTTGCAGAGCCTCCTTCTCTGGAGATTTTCAAGACCATCTGGATGTGTTCCTGTGTGATCTGCCCTAGGTGATCCTTCTTTGGCAGGGGGGTTGGACTCAATTGTCTCCAGAGGTTCCTTCCAACCCCCACCATTCTATGATTTAATGTTAAAGTCTTTCTCCATGCAGAATTAACAACAAACATGCGGTACAAGAGGATTCCTTTGACAAGTGTTAATTCCAAGACTCCTGACTTAATATGATCCAATTTTCCCTTTGTTTTGCAAAGTTCGGTGTAAAAAAAAGATGATCTTTTCACTTGTTCAGATCAATACATGCAAGCCCTCACAAAAGGGAAATTCTCATTCTCAGCTGCTTGGGAACTTAAATGAGAAAAAAATCATGAGTGTGGAGCTAGAAAATCAGCAAGGATGTGCAAAACCGACAAATTTTTAAATGAAATATCAAAGTGTATATTAAAAGCTAAATCTTTCAGTGGAGGAAAAAAAAAAAGGTTGAATTTTAACTTCTTGGAGAGTTTTGCCCGTGATTAGTTTCCATCTGTCACAACTGTCAAAGGCAACAATTATTTCCTTTTTTGCTATTACATCAAAAAAAAATTAAATTAAAAAATAACAGAAAGCACCATGATTAGGCCTACAGCAACATAAGCAACGAAAGGAATTTTTTTGCTAAGGGTTCAATTTGCATGATAAACTGTTGTTAACAGATACCATCTGTTTTTAAATGTAGGAAAAAGAGCCCATATTATACAGCTCATTACAAAT
Source organism: Indicator indicator (assembly GCF_027791375.1). NCBI lineage: Eukaryota > Metazoa > Chordata > Aves > Piciformes > Indicatoridae > Indicator > Indicator indicator. The sequence goes on along the minus strand of NC_072016.1, from coordinate 34,139,825 downwards.
ATTACTAACTCTTAGACAATGACTCTTGTAAAGTGTATCTTGGAGCTAATGAAGTAGAAAGCTTCGACAACAAATCATTTACAAGTTGTTTTGTTTTTTGGTTTTTCTTTTTTTCTTTTTTTTTTTTTATAGTACTGCTAATGGACGGAGTTGATAATCAAAGGAAAAATGTAATCACTTATGTTAAGCAATCCATGGACCTAAGTCAATGTAGCACAAACAACCATTATGCAAAATTATGACATTAAAGGGAAAAAAAACCTCACTACTGCAGACTTTGCATTTTACACAGACTAACAACTTTGGAGGAATTAAACAGGTGAGCATCATAGAATTATAAATGGTAGGGCTTGGAAGGGATCCCTGAAGCTCATCAAGTCCAACCCCCCTGCCAAACCTAGGGCAGGTTGCACAGGAATACATCAAGGCAGATTGTCGAGTCTCTAGAGAAGGAGAAACCCCTTGCTTCCAAAATACTGGTTTTATTCTACCCAATCTCAAAAGCATAGAACCACAGAATCCCAGGTTGGAAGGGACCTCAAGGATCATTTGGCCCAACCTTTCTTGGCAGAAGTATGGTCTAGACAAGCTGTCCCAGCACCCTGTCCCAATGAATCTTCAAAGTGTCCAACACTGGGGACTCCACCACTTCCTTGGGGAGATCATTCAATTATTCCAGTGGCTGATTGTCCTTGTTGTGAAAAATCTTCCTCTTCTGTTCCACTGGAATCCCCCCAGGAGAAACTTGTCCCCACCACTCCTTCTCTTTTTCATGTGATTCCTGATACAAAGAGAGTCTCTATCTTGTAGCCACTCTTTAAAGACTGGAATACAGTGACAAGGTGTTACTTTCCTCAAGGCTGAACAAACCCATGTTAGAAGAAAACCTGGAGGAAGGAAGTTCCATCCTCTCAGTAGACAATAACATGATTGCAACATACTACACCCCTTAAAGAAACCTTTATTTCCACCCAGTAACAGCTGATCAAGAAACTTCTCCATGCACTAATTAAAGCCCCAAGGCCATAGAGGAGGGGTTTGGGTTTCTTGGGGTTTGTTTTTTTTTTTCTTTTTTTTTCATTTCACAATCAAATCATAGAATTGGAAGAGATTTTCATCTTCAACCTGGAGTGAGATTTGCTGCCCTGAATTAGACCTGACACCAGTAACAAAGGGGATTCTGTAATGGACATCAGCTCTTACGATACAGTGCATTAATGGGCATCATGGTGAACATAATCTGTCAGGAATGGTCACAATAAAGATGTTCTCCTGATTAATGTTCCACTAGATCTGTATTTAATAATTGATACAATTTGTATTAACTTTCAAATTGCCACCACTGTGGTGGACAAGGTAAAAAAAAAATCCACAAACAATTCAATGTGATAATTTTACAGAGGAAAACATTCCTGTGCAATTAAATCTGGTTGGTTCATACAGGTTCAAGATGTAGAGAGATGAATTATTGTGGAACAAAGCTGTGCATTCAAATAATCTAAGAGAAGAAGAATTCTAAGAGGTCATAAATACTTTATAAATCACATTAATATTAGGGTTTGGTATTAGTGCATTTTATAATCTGATAAATTGTGGGTTTAAATGTTATTCCCTGAAATCTATGCTTCTATAAAATTAACAAACTTTAAAAGTCACGAGTTTCGCTTATAAACAATACCTCCATTAATTTTTCTGCTCTTTGAACTGAGAAATAGTAAAAATGGTAAAAAATGGTCATTTGACATTCATCCACCCAATCCTTGTTTTTATACAAAGACCTGAGCATCCCTTCCTGAAGCATTGGTCAAGAATCTCCAACGCTATCCTATCAGGATGATTAATGAAGGCACCTTTCTCCCAGAATGTCAGGCTCTGCCTTTTTAACAACTGACCTTTCATAGAATACTACTGAACTCATAATTCCACTTTTGTTCAGATTCTTATTAGTGGAGTTAAAATTAATACTTATGGGAATGATGGCTAAGGTGATGCACAGTAAATCTTCCAGCACATCAACCTTCTGCATTGGCTACCCAAGGAATAGCACCTGCATTTGGCTGCTCCAATAGCATAAGTATTCCACTAAAACTCTGTGTCCTTTTAAAAGACAAATTAGGTCAATATTCCATCCTCTTTCAAGCACAAGCTGTACATATGGAGAAAGGATTTCAAAGTTCAGATATCCTCACTAAATGGTTAATGGCTACTGTATATGAAGATGTTTTTAGTCCTGCTGCACAGATGGAAGCTTATAAGATGATATTTGGTCCCTTCCGACCCCTACCATTCTGTGATGATTCCAACATCACTGGAAGGAGATGACTCTATTGCTCTGCTCCAATGTGCTGAGACCCCATCTGCAGTCCTGGGTCCAGCTATAGAGTCCTAAGCACAGGAGAGGCATAGATCTGTTGGAGCAGGGAGAGAGAAGCCCTCTGCTGGGAGGCCAGGCTGGGAGAATTGGGATTCTTCATCCTGAAAAAGAGAAGGCTACAGGGAGACCTTCTGGTGACCTTACAATGATTAAAGAGGTCAATGAGAAAGCTAGGGGCAGACTTCTTAGCAGGGCCTGTTGTGACAGGTCAAGGAGTGATGGTTTTGAACTAAAAGAAGGAGATTCAGACTGGAAAGAAGGAAGAAGTGTTTGACACTGAGGGTGGTGAGAGAATGGCCCAGCTGCCCAAAGAGGTGGGAGATGCCCCATCCCTGGAACCATTGCAAGTCAGGTTGTCTGGGGCTCTGAGCAACCTGCTCTAGCTGCAGATGTCCCTGCTTTGTTTTTACATTACATAATAAATGGGGGGGAAAGGGGGAGGTGGCAGGGAGGAAGGAAGGAAAAAAAACCCCAAAACAACAAGAGTTCACATAACCATAGAATGGTTTGGGTTGGAAGGAACCTTAAAGATCATCTAGTTTCAAATCCCCTGCCATGAGCAGGGACACCTTCCATCAGACCAGGTTGCTCAAGGCCCCATCCAGCCTAGCCTTGAACACCTCCAGAGAAGGGGCATCCACAACCCTGGGCAACCTGTTCCAGTGTCTCCTCACCCTCACTGTAAAGATTTTCCTCCTAATATCTGGACCAAATCTGCCCTCTTCAAGCTTCAAAAAGATGTGAAACTGAATTAAGATGGGAAATGATCACAACACGTGCTCTGGCATGTCAGCTCTCTGAGCCATCACCCAACTGGCAGCAATCCTGGTGTAAAACACAAAATAACAGAAGCAAACTGCAGCTTAATTTTCCTCCCCATGTTCATTCTCATTCACATGGAGCCCCTTCACGTTCATTACCAGAGAAGGCAGCTGGGTTATGGCTCCATATCGTGTCTTGCAAACACAATGCCATTTGCAGTGCTCCAACTCTTGCAAAGCAAAGAAGCCAGGAGGATTTAACTCTAAATGAGGGTTTCCAGAACAAAGTTAGAGGATGCTGGAATGGATTTCAACCTCCTTTTAGAGCTCGGCATTATTCAGAAGGTCAGCTAGGCTGAGACTTAACTGTTGCATAACTGGAGAGCAGAAATAGAACCACAGAATCATTTAGGTTGGAAAAGACCTTCGAGTTTATGAAGTCCAATTGCTATTCCTACTCTACCAAGTCCACCACTAAGCCATATCCCCAAGAACCACATCTTCTCATCTTTTAAACCCCTTCAGGGGTGATGACTCCACCAGCTCCCAGGGTGGCCTGGGGTTCCAAAACCTGACAACTCTTTCAGTGAAAATATTGTTCCATATGTCGAGCCTAGACCTCCCCTGCTGCAGCCGGAGGCCATACCCTCTTGTTCTATCAGTAATTACTTGGAAGAAGAGATCAACTCCCACCTTGCTCCAATCTCCTTTCAGGGAGTTCTAGAGAGCCAGAAGGTCTCCCCTCAGCCTCCTCTTCCCCAGACTGAACTCCAGTTCCCTCAGCTGCTCCTCATATGACCTGTTCTCTTGGCCCTTCAGCAGCTTAGTTCCCTTTCTCAGATACCAAGAGATGTCCAGCTTCTCAGCAGTAAAACAATTCCTACAACGCATCTAATAAACTGACCTTCCTGAAAACCTGTCCTGATCCTTCCTCCAGCCATGCATTACAGAAACAAGGAGAGCTTGAGAAATAAAACCCACAAAAAATCAAAGGCAAAGTTACAATCTGAAGAGAGGTAGAGCGAAAACATAATGCACAGAAGTGTCAGATTTGGGAGCATTTATTGTTTCAGTGATGCAACTGCTTAATAAATATATGCTAGCTTTGATAGTTTCTTAAGGGTACAATAAAACAAAGAATTAAGATGCAACAGGCTTTTGGAGTCAATATCATTAAGCATAGTGATACAAACCAGAAATATCTTCATGTGATCCAAATCATAGAATGGGTTGGAAGGAACCTTTGAGATCATCTAGTTCAATCCCTCCTGCCATAGGCAGGGATACATTCCACTAGAAGAGGTTGCTCAAGGCCTCATCCAATCTGGCCCTTAACACCTCCAGGGAAAGAGCATCCACAACCTCCCTGGGCAACCTGTTCCAGTGTCTCCCCAGCCTCACTGTAAAGAGTTTCTTCCTAATCTCCAGTCATAACCTCCCCTCTTCCAGCTCAAAGCCATTGCCCATCATCCTATCACTACAAGCCCTTGTAAAAAGTCCCTCTCCAACTTTCCTGTAGCCCCCCTCAGGTCTGGAAGCCCACTTTAAGTTCTCCCCAAAGCCTTCTCTTCTCCAGGCTGAACAGCTCCAACTGTCTCAGTGTGTCCCCACAGGGGAGGTATTCCAGCCCTCTAATCATCCTTGTGGCCCTCCCTTTGAACCCAATGCTTAACCCAACCTGAAGGTTGTCCAGGTGGAGTCACCATCACTGGAGGTGTTCAAGAAATGTGTGGACATGGCACTTTGGGACATGGTTTAGTGGCCATGGTAGTTGCCATGGTGTTGGGTTGATGGTTGGACTTAATAATCTGAGAGGTCTTTTCCAACCAAAACAATTCTATGATTCTCTAAGCTGCAAAGAAATGCAACAAAAAATGAAAATGAACTTTTAGTCCTAGCACACTGGACTAAAAAAAAAAAAATCACAAAAAATGGCTGTTTAGGTGATGCTGCCTTCAAAACAAGAAATTTTACTGTACATGCAGTTTTGTCTTCTATAAAAGAATTCAAGATTCACGTTCCAGGGAAGCTCAGAGCCTAAACACAGCACTATCAGCAAGTAAAAAGTGTTATCAAGAATGTGTATCTCAGCTCCTTCTTGTTTTGCTTCAGCTTCCTCATACCTGGGGGTTGTTTTTGGGCCATTTGGCATCTTTTTACTGTGATTTATTGTTACTTCAGACTATTCTTTGTTCATTTTCAAATTACCTGCATGCACTAGAAATCAGACATATCATGAGCATGTTTTTTTATTGTTGCTGGATGCTTTTGTTGCCTGCTCTTGTTATTGCTGTAAGTTGTATGAAAAGAGAATTTAAAGCTGTATTTCCCAGAACAGGCAGGAAGCAAGACATGCTATCAGAACCCTGAGGATATCCTCTGTTTCACACTGAATCATAAATCTCAAAAAACCCAGAGGACATCTGCATAAATGAAGAGTATCTGGACAATCTCAGAGTCACAAGCAGTATTAGCCAGGGTACAGAAAACTTCTGACCTACAGGGCTAGATAGCTGATCCCAACCATGACCAACAGACACAGCAACCATACTTGGAGCAGAGTCAGATGAGGATCTGGTTTACTGGACACAACTAGCTAAAGCAGAAAAACTTCCAAAAATTGAGTCATAGAATCATTTGAGCTGGAAAAGACCTTCAAGATCATTGAGTCCAACAATTCTCTAACTTTACCAAGACTGGTGCTAAACTGTGTACCTCAGCACCATCACAGAATCTTAGCTGAGGTTAGAAGGAACTTTAGAGACGCCCCTGCCATGGGCAGGGACACCTCTCAACTAGACTTGGTTGCTCAAGGCCTCATCTAATCTAGCCTTGAACACCTCCAGAGAGGGGGCATTCATAACCTCTCAGGGCAATGTGTTCCAGAGTCTCACCACCTTCATACTGAAGAAATTCTTCCTAAGATTCAGCCTGAATCTACTCTCTCTCAGCTTAAAACCATTCCCCTTTGTCCTATTGCTAGACACCCTATGAGAAGTCCCCCTCCAGCCTTCCTGTAGGATCCTGTCAGGTACTGGAAGGCAGCTATAAGGTCCCCCTGGATTCTTCTATTCTCCAGGCTGAACAAGCCCAGCTCCTTCAACCTACCCTCACAGCAGACGTGCTCCACCCCACCTCTCTGCAGCTTTAAAATGCCTCCAGGGAGGCACATCCTTGGGGAGCCTGTTAAAGTATTGCAGAACCCTTTCATTGAAGAAGTTTCTTCTAATATCCAACCTAAACCTCACCTGGTGCACCTTGAGGCTACTTCCTCTTGTCCTAGTTCCAAGTGCAAAAGGCCTCCAAAAGCAAGCCATAAAACCCCACAAAAGACCACATCCACCTTTGTTAGTTGTCCCTGCCATCACTGGCAGAAGAAATCACACTCTTTCAAAGGATTCAAGTAGAGGTGGATAGAGTCAAGAGGTGCTCTGTGTGCGGAAAAGGGTGCAATGCAGAGATCACAGAATTGTTTTGGCTGGAAAAGCCCTCTAAGATCATCAAGTCCAATCATCAACCCAATACCACCATGGCCATTAAACCACATGCCAAAGTGCCATGTCCACATGTTTCTTGAATATCTACAGGAATTGCAACTCCACCACCTCCCTGGGCAGCCTGTTCCAATGCCTGACCACTCTTGTAGGAAAGAAATTTTTCCTAACCTCCAATGTAAACGTCTCCAGGCATAATTTCAGGCCATTTCCTCTCATTCTATCACCTGGTACTAGACAGACATGACCAAACTCCACCTGGCTCCAACCTCCTTTAAAAGAGTTCTAGAGAGCAATGAGGTCTCCCTTCAGCCTCCTCTTCTTCAGACTAAACAACCCAGTTCCCTCAGTCACTACTCATAAGACTTGATTTCCAGGCCCTTCACTAGCTTTGCTGCCCTTCAGGTCAATCTGGACTTTGGAATTTCAGAGGTACAAACAGAAGACGTTTTCTATATTCTGCAGGTGTTCATGTCAGCATTTAAAATGAGAACAAACTCTTTTCTGAGGTGAAGAACATTCATGAGCTGTGAAGAATGACTACTTCCAAATTATTGAGGTATTACATTCCAAATTGCCTTAATATACACTGATTCATATTTATGACCAAGTTTCATACAGTTTTTAAACTTTCAGAATTGAGTCTAAAAATAAGGCAGGAGATATTCTTCATCCTCCTTCTCCCTTATACCCAGGTGTTGACTCATCAGGCTGTTCAGTGCAGTTCTCCATCACAAGAGTCTTTCTAAAAGTTGTGTTTTACTCAGCAGATTTGTAGTTTATACGTTGACAGGCTGCCCAAAGAGGCTGTGTAGTCTCCTCCTCTGGAGAGATTTCAAACTTATCTGGACATTGTAATCCTGGGCAAGCTGCTGTGGGTGACCCTGCTTTAGCAGGGGGATTGGACTGGATGATCTCCAGAGGTCCCTTCCAACCCTCACCATACTGAGACTGTGATTCCAAGCTGCCTGGTATTTCCATCACTTCCAAAATTGACTCACAAACTGGAACACACGAAGTTCCACCTAAACATCAGGAAAACCTTCTTTACTTTGGGGGTAACCAAGTTTAAGTCACCAAGTTCCAAGGAACAGCTTGGTATCTGAACGCATTGCCAGCAGAACTTCAACTTAGAAGTTCAGGGCTGTCAGAAGAACACTGAGGTCTGGGATATACATCAGTGCCTTGTTACACCTTCATCCTTCCTGGATGATGTAGCACTGGGTATCACAAAACAAGATGCCACTCCATCCCATGGTGAGGCACTTTGCACTGCTCCAGGAGCACTGCTGCTGCTCAGAGTTTTACAATTCTGATGTAAAATGAGAAATAAGAAGTGATACAGAAACAGCACTAAATATTTAATCCTATGAGCAATTACCAGTATTTCTTGAGTATCTTCTGCTGGATAACTTTTTAAATGTCAATAACTGAAGAGGACCTACAGGGAGTGTGATGGTTTGAAACTGTCTTTTTGAAACTGGCTGGGGAGGGACTGTTTAGAAGGGCTTGTAGGGATAGGATGAGAGGCAATGATTTGAAACTGGAGCAGGGAAGATTTAGGTTGGATGTTAGGAGGAAGTTCTTTACCATGAGAGTGATGAGACACTGGAACAGGTCAGGGATATGGCTGAGGCTCTGTCCCTGCAGACATTCAAGATCAGACTAGATGTGTTCCTGGGCAGCCTGAGAAAGTTGAAGGTGCTCACTGCAGGGAAGGTTGCATAAAATGATCTTTGAAAGTCCCTTCCAACCCAATGCAATCTGTGAATCTTAGTGAGAAGATAACATAAGATGCTGCTCTGCAATAGTTAGACATTTCCCTTGCTTTACTTCAGCCTTACAATGCCACCGCGATTAATATTTCCTATATCCAAACCAGCCCTAGCCTTCCAAAGAAAAAAGTCCTTGACCAAAATATCAGAGGATATTAAACTGAGAAGTGATCCTACTGATGCAAATCATTAAATCTATTTGCATTTGCTTACTGAACCCTAACACAGAAATTAAACTACATAGTGTGGGAAAAAGAGCTGGTTTTGCATGGTTAAAAGGAGACATCTTGGAAGATCCAAGCTCTATGTCATTAATTTTCCTTCTCCCCCTCATTAACAAGTAAAATGTTTTCACTGCTTGAAAAGTTTTAATAAATAGGAAAAAGCAGGGCAGCTGACATAAGTTTTTAATGTAATATACAAGAGCTTTTAATATTTTTACATATATTAATGCAAAAGCTAAAAATAAATGTTAAAAGGTTACATTTGTGAAGAAAGAAAAATGGCATTTACAGTTACAGGAGAAGGTTTGAGAAGTTAACTCTTTCTTTTCCAGTATGGACTTTTGAAGACCATTTCCCATTGAAATGAAACTCAATATAATTGCAAAGGTGAATCACTGCAGAAGGGACATGTGGGCTAAGGACACACATTGCTTCATCTCTGCCTTTCTACTATGCTTTGTCCTACCAAGCCTTAAGTTCTTTTTACACAAAGTTATTTTAATAACAGCTGTCATCTCCACAAGACTCTGTGAGTCTTATTGCAAGTGTATGAGACAAAGTAGAACATGGGAATGATGGTGGACAAGTTCACCATGAGCCAGCATTGTGCCCTTGTGGGCAAGAAGGCAAATGGTCTCCTGGGGTGCATTACGAGTGTGGCCAGCAGGTCAAAGGAAGTTCTCCTACCCCTCTACTCTGCCTTAGTCAGGCCACGCCTGGAGTATTGGGTCTGGTTCTGGGCTCTCCCCAGTGCAAGAGAGACAAGGAACTATTGGAGGGAGTTCAACAGAGGCTACAAAGATGCTGAGGAGCCTGGGGCATCTCTGTGAAGAGGAAAGGCTGAGAGACCTGGGGCTATTTAGCCTGTAAAAGAGCAGCCTGAGAGGGTATCTGATCAATGCTCAGCAAGAGCTAAAGGATGGGGGGGCAAGAGGATGGGGATAGAGTCTTGTCAGTGGTGCCCAGTGACAGGACAAGGGGCAATGGGCACAAACTGGAACTCAAGAGGTTCCTTCTGAAGATGAGGAGAAAGTTCTTTGCTGTGAGAGTGCTGGAGCTCTGGAGCAGGCTGCCCAGAGAGGTTGTGGAGTCTCTTTCTCTGGTGAGCTTCCAAATCCTCCTGGATGTTGCAAACCTGGGCAAGATGCTGTGGGTGACCCTTCTTTAGCAGGGGATTGGACTGGACGATCTCTGGAGGTCCCTTCCAACCCCCATCATGCTGGGATTCTGTGATAGTAGCCAAGGAAGGCCAGCTACTGCAGCTGCCACCTCCTGCTAGAGCTGAGCAAAGCCACTCAACACCAGAGAAACCTAAACAATCCTGGTAGAATTATAGAATCATTTTGCTTGGAAGAGACCTTAAGACCGTCAAAAATCCAACCACTAACCTACTGAAATCAACTACTTCTTCAACACTATACATCCTTCTTATCACAAATTTTTGCATAGCCAAGGTTCTTCAGGTAGATATCTGGGACAATTCCGAGCAAAACTCTGTTTAGAATTCGATTCTCACTTAAGAAGGGCTGCAAGAAGGATTCCCATTATCCAGATGGATGTCATTCCTTACACCCCACTGTTGATCTCAAAATAGCTCAATGGTTTTAAGCTCTTCTCAGCATTATCTACATACCTAGATGTCTTTTGGAGGATCAGAGAACTAAGATGAAGAATTACAATACTTAGGAGCACCCCCTAATTCAGATACATAATAAAAACTATCCATGTTATTATGCTGCCCATTTTCCCATCTTTAGAGCAAGCATTTGTAATGGAAAAATGCTCCATTGCATTAATCTACCTCTGGCACAAGAAGTGGAAAGGTTCCATTCATGGCTTGAATTAGAGAATTATTGGGCTGCATCAAAAGCAGTGTGACCAGCAGAATAAGGGAGGTGATTCTTCCCCTCTCCTCCACCTGATGTACAGTTCTGGGGCCCCCAACACAAGGACATGGAGTGGGCCCAGAGCAGGTTACAAAGATGAGCAGAGGGCTGGAACACCTCCCCTGTGGGGACAGGATGAGAGAGCTGGTGCTGTTCAGCCTGGAGAAGAGAAGGCTCCAGAGAGACCTGAGAGTAGCCTTCCAGTACCTGAATGAGGCTAACAAGAAAGCTGAGGAAAGACATTTTACAAGGGCTTGTGGCAGGAGAAGGGGCAATGGCTTTGAGCTGGAAGAAGGGAGGTTACAACTGGAAATTAGGAAGAAATTGTTTCCAGTGAGGGTGGTGAGACACTGGAATAGGTTCTCCAGGGACTTTACAGATGCCCCCTCCCTGGAGGTGTTCAAGGCCAGGTTGGATGAGGCCTTGAGCAACCTCTTCTAGTGGAAGGTGTCCTTGTCCATGGCAGGAGGGGTGAAACTAGATGATCTTTAAGGTCCCTTCCAAATCATTCTATGATTCTGTAAGATACACTAGGCATGGAATCTGTGGCACTGCAAACTTCAGGGTGAAAAAAAATTATTTCTTGAGAAATTTCTTGGAGGGATGATGCTGCATAGACAAAACCTCACACTCCTCTTCGATGAAATTATTTTTTCAGCACTATTGCAGCTCTACATCTTCTGCCTGAGAAATAAACCCATCATATTTGTGGTATTTTCAAGTGGGTGTCTGCACAAGTTATATTATCTAATATGGTGTGTTGTTATTTTTGCCAGTTTAAAATATCACCACTGTAAAAACCTGATCACTGCCTTCTTATAACACTTCTTGCTGTAGAAGGCTCAGCCAACAGCTGAGGTTTACAAACACACACCAGTGGAGCACCAAAGCTTTTTGTTCTGCACACCAAGGTGAAGCTTTTAGTGCTTTGACTTGGCATGGTCTATGTGAACACTAAAGGGTTTGAAACATCACATTAGTACCGTGAATAGATATCTTTTTTTGTTTACATAGAGTCCTTAAAGGCTGGATTTCTGGACAAAAAGACAATTGAAGATTTCATAGTATCACAAAATGAAGGGAGCTGGAAGGGACACCTTTGGAGATCATTCGGTTCAATCCCCCTGCTAGAGCAGGGTCACCCACAGCAGCTTCCCCAGGATCACAATGGCCATGTGGGGTTGGAATCACTCTAAAGGAGACTCCACAACCTCTCTGGGTGGCCTCATCAAGGGCTCCAGCACTCTCACAACAAAGTTTCTCTTCATCTTCAGGTGGAACCTGCTGGGTTCCAGTTTAAGCCTGTTGTGCTGTTGCTGGACACCATTGAAAAGAGTCTGGCCCCATCCTCTTGGTACCCACCCTTTAGCTCTTGCTGAGAACTGAGAAGATCTCCTCTCAGGCTGGTCTTCTTCAGGCTAAACGGTCCTAGTTCTCAGCCCTTCCTCTCCACAGAGATGTTCCAGGCCCCCCAGCATGTTTGTAGCCCCCACTGGACCCTCTTGAACTGGGAAGCCGAGAGCTGGACCTAGTACTGCAGATGTGGTTTGGGGGGGGGGGGAGGGAAGGGGGGACAAAGTAGAGGGGAGGAGAATCTCCCTTGACCTGCTGGTTGCCAAACCCACTCCTCTTTAAATCTTGCAGCACTGCCTTTGACAGCTGAGCAGAAGTGCCGCAGCGCTGTCAGGAGAAATAGCAGATCTAAAGCACAGGATTGATTACAGTGGAGTGGCTCGAGATTCACTTCAGCTGAAGTGAGAGAGGAATCTGGGGTTTGCCAACCGTGTGAAATAAAATCCACTGTCCACATCCAACAGGAAAACGTCTCCTGCAAACCACCACTAAAAGCAGGGAATTACAGATTTGAGCTGTGTGCTGTGTAAGGCTTTGGCAGGGTTTCCACTTCCTGGATGCTTTCAGAGTTTTAAATTTTTTGAAACACTATTTCCAATCAAAAGTTTTCATACCGTGATGCAGCATAAACAATCTTACAGCATCCTCCACAAGGAGCTTGTCAAAAAACACCCTAGCCCAGTTTATTTTTTAATAAAAGGAGAACTATGCTATATAATAACTCTTCCTGCCACATCCATTGAATCTACTGAAATAAAGATTGATGCCTGGATATTTGGAGACACTTCTACCAGAGAAGGCAATATTTCTTCTTCCCTACCCCCCTTTTTTTTTTTGCTTTCTCTGTTTAAATAAACCACCTTCTGTTATTTTGCAGTAATTTGAAGTAACAAGCATCATCTTTCCATTTTCCAGGCAACTGCATGTTTTATTTGTAGAGATAAATGGCAGTAAACTCAATGAGATTTGCATAGATTTTGCCCCATCCATTGAAAAAGCATCACCCAGAATGCCCAGGTGTTGTCCCAGCCAGCCAGAGTAGCACTTTTAAGCTTTTAAGAACAAGGTATGTTCCTAAAAATGGAATATCTCCAATGAAGAAAGGCTGAGTGAGTTGGGAATGTTCAGCTTGAAGATGAGAAGGTCCAGCGAGACCGTCTGGAGGACTTAAAGAGCCAATCAGAAAGCTAGAGGCAGATTTTTATGCAGGGCTTGATGTGACAGGACAAGGGGTGGTGGTCAGACTAGAGAAGGAAGAAATGTTTGACACTGTTGGCCCAGGTTGCCCAGAGAGGTGATAGATGACCATCTCTGGAACCATTCCAGGTCAGGTTGTTTTAGCCTCTGAGCAATCTGACCTAGTTGAAGATTTGACTGCAGGGGAGTTGAGATAGATGACCTTCTTTAAAGGTTATTTCCAACCCAACACCAACCATTCCATGATTCTGTGACGGTATTCCAGAAGTAAGATTCTACCTGGGGCACTGCATCCGGCTCTGAAGTCTCCAACACAAGAAACACATGGACCTGTTGGAGAGGGTCTAGAGGAGGCCACAAAGATCATCAGAGTCTGGAGCACCTCTTCCATGACTACAGGCTGGGTGAGTTGAGTCTGTTCAGCCTGGAAAAGAGAAGGCTCCAGGGAGACCTTAGAGCAGCCTTCCAGTACCTGAAGAGAGATACAGGAGAGCTGAGGAGAGACTTTTTACAAGTGTTTGTAATGCTAGGGGCAGTGTATTCAAACTAGAGCAGGGTAGACTTAGATCAGACATTAGGAAGATATTCTTCACAGTGAGGGTGGTGAGATACTGGAACAAGCTGCCCAGAGAGGTTGTGGACACCTCATCCCCAGAAGTGCTTAAGGCCAGGCTGGACAAAGCTCTGAGCAACCTGGTCTAGTGGAAGGTGTTCCTCTCCATGGCAGGGGGTTGGAACTAGATGGTCTTTAAGGTCCCTTCCAACTCAAGCCATTCTATGATTTTATTATTCTAAGTAATCCAAGCTCTTCACCCAGCCACTACCCAAGGGCTTAACACTCTCAGACTGACATCAAATGCAGGCTGGATCTCAAACCTAATCTGTTTATATTAACGCCTACAAAAGATCCCTCTAATGAAGCATTTTCCAGTCACTGTAAACAGTAATTAAATACATTAAAGTGTAAAAAAGGAAAGGGCCACACAAAGAATACTTTGATCACTGATGAGCATCATCAGCTTTGACGATTATGGTATTTAGAAGAGTAAATGTTATGCTTTAGCTGGCAAGAAAGTGATGCATCTGGATTTGTCCACTGTCAGTCAGGGTTTGAACATCTTCCCCCATGGCTGCAGATATGTCATCTCAGAGAGGACAAACTCTGCTGTAGTACTTGCTAAGAAAAATCAATCAAAAATAAATACAATTCTCCAAATATTAGGGAGATGTTGAGTTTTGCCAATATTATTACTCAAAGGGCACAAACTGGCACTCAGGAGGTTCCATCTCAACACAATGAAAAATTCCTTCCCTCTGAGGGTGCTGGAGCCTTGGAGCAGGCTGCCCAGAGAAGTTGTGGAATCTCCTTCTCTGGAGAGATTCTAACCCCACCTGGCCATTGTGATCCTGGGCAAGCTGCTGTGGGTGACCCTGCTTTAGCAGGGGGGTTGGACTGGATGATCTCCAGAGGTCCCTTCCAACTCCTACCATGCTGGGATTTACTGTGTGGTTACAAGGTTTTATCCTGTACCTGCTGCTGGTTGACAGCTAGTTGAAGATGAGCTAGTGTATGCCCACGTGGCCAAGAAGGTCAACAGCTTCTTGGCTTGGATCAACAATAGTGTGGCTAGCAGGAACAGGGCAGGGATTATACCCTTGTACTGTGCACAGGTGTGGCTACACCTTAAATACTGGTTTCAGTTTTGGGGGCTTCACTCCAAGAAAGACATTGAGGTGCTAGAGCAGGTCCAGAGAAGGGTAACAAAGCTGATGAAATGTCTAGAGCACAAGTCTTGCAAGGTGCAGCTGAGGGATCCAAAGAAAAGGAAGCTGAGGGGAACCCTCATTGCTCTCCTCAATTCCCTGAGAGGAGGTTGGTGTGAACTAGGGGTCTGTCTCTTCTACCAGCTAACAAGCAACAGGATGAAAGGAAACAGACTCAAGTTGCCTCAGGGGAAGTTTAAACTGGATATTTGGACAAATTTTGTCTTCAAAAGGGTTGTCAAGCCCTGGAACAGGATGCCCAGGGAAGTGGAGTCATCACCATCCCTGAAAGTGTTCAAAATGTGTACATGTGGTGCTGAGGGCCATGGCTTAGTGGTAGACTTGGCAATGATAGGTTAATTGTTGGATTTGATTTTGGAGGTCTTTTCCAACCTTAATGATTCTGATTTTAATTAGAAAAATCTCTCCTGTTACACCATAATTTGAAGGAAGGACTGGATGGGGAGGAGGGATACCTCCTCCAAGCTACATTGCCAATAACCCTTCACTCAAGCAAGTCTCTTCAGATGTTGACAATAAACCAGAAATCTATTCAAAGAAGCTAAGCAGAGCAGCCACAAACCTACCTACTTCAGTCATTTTTTAGCATGCCCTGGAGCTCCACTAAGTTTCTTAGCCTTGGCTGCTGCTTATTGGAGAAACAGGAGGAGTGGCACTCTCCCAAATGCCTCCCACTTGTAGTATCAAAGTGAGATATCACTCTCAGTAAATTTTACAGTATGAGGAATGAAACAGTTAGCAAAGTTGACATTTAAACCATCATCACTGGCTGTGATTAAATACCTCAGAGATGAGCAGGGTGGTTCACACCTCTCCAAGTTATTGTTCTAGGCTCCTACCAGACTCCCTGCACTCACTGCCTTCTCACTTGAGATTATTCTTTTGAATCTGTAATAGCTGGAAACCTGTTTAAACAGATTCTGGAGAGTTTCTCATAATGTTAAACCAGCAGAGAGAGATTGACTGAAACCCTGGTGAACTTCTTGAACTGCAGATTCACCCTTTAAAGGTTTAGGCAGATTAATAATACAAGAATGGCCAAACTGGCTCCTTTTCCCTCCTCCTCTGATCTCACTTTCTAAGATGCAGGGAAATGAAACACTAAAAATGAAATTGCAAAGAAACCTGCAAGAAATACAGAGGGCAGATGGGATCATGCTGCTTCCAAAAGAATTCCTCTTCTCAAAAGAGCATAAAGGGAAGTCTGGGGTGTTACTAGAACACCAGGGAAATGCGTATTTTGATCATTCAAAAAGCAAGTCAACCAGTCCAACCTCACTTCTCACACACACACATGAAATGACATTAACTCCTCTGCAGTCTCTCAAATTCAAGTTCGCATCCATATCAACCAACCATCAGGTCCCCACATCTATGGAGGAAGAGATCATCTGCACACCTGAAGCTTGAGAAGGATACATTTAGACTGGATATTAGAAATTCATCCCAGTAAGGGTGGTCAGACACTGGAACATGCTGCCCAGGGAGGTCATGGATGCCCCCTCTCTGAAGGTATTCAAGGCCAGAGCAGATGAGGCCTTAAGCAACCTGGTCTGTTGGAAGGTATCCCTGACCATGGCAGGGGGGAGTTGGAACATGATGATCTTGAAGGTCTCTCTCTCCCAAACCATTCTACAAATCCATGACAGTGCAAACTTGATGGAGAAACCAACAAGTCAATCCACAACTGGGTGATAAAACAGAAATAGGTGGTTTCAAGCTGCTGTTTTCAGTCAGCCAATTGTTAGTACCATACTTAGCTTACAAAATGCTTGGAGACAATTACAGTTGGTGTTCAAATTAAAGCTTTTACAGTCGTGTTTAGATGAAATATCTCATTTATATATACGAAATTTTATTTTATCACATGTCCACACGCATTCAAAAAGCTTGACTAACCCTCCCCTCCTTTCCCAACCACCACACTGATGTGTCTTGACTTTTAAACTCTGCCAGCATCACAAGGAGCAGACAAACCTCAGGTTATTGCAATTAGTTTCATCTCATTAATAGATCAATTTCTTCCAGGCACACTAAAAACCGGATTTTTACTTTGTGTTTCTCCTTTTTAGACTACATTATAGCCAGTGTTCTTATGTTTTAAGGACAGCCATCACAGAGTAGGCTGTAATCTCAGGTGATTAATTGCACAGCATTTTACAAGCTGTAAAAGAGCGAGATCTCCACAAGACCATTAACCAGATTCTCTTACAACTAGCAGCTCTGTCTGATGACTGCAAGTTTTAAGTATTTATATATTTCAAAGGTTTACTTAGTTTTGTTGTTAAAACTCCCACTTAAAAAAAAGAAATCTATATTGATTGTTACATGCAATTCTACATGAGAGGTCCCAAGCACTGTGGAGCAGAATACCAATATTTATTACTACTCTTGAGCTCATTATGGTTCTGTCTGACAGGGGTCCATTAAAATCAATTTTTATGTGTCTTATGGTTTGTTGTTTTTGTGTTTTGGTTTTTTTTCCTACCCAGTGTTCTTCCCATAGTGTTTATTAGCCAGTTAGGTGAAACACTGGGCACTGTTTTTGTTTTATTTTACTCTGTCAAAAATAATGAGGCTGGATTTAACAACTATTCACTAGCGATGAGTAGAAGAGATTAAATGTTATCCTTCAGCACAAACATTTACAGATGGCTTTAAAATTGTTTAGACCTTTAGCATCAGGAAAGACAAAATCAAGTCCCACCTTCCACTTCTTTTTCACACTTAAAATATTTAAGTTCTTAATCGTGAGAATGTTCTGCTTGCCATTAATTTCTGAAACACTCTTCAGTAATATTCATGAAGTTCAGTAAGGACTGAGCAGAGTCCTGTATCTGGGGAGGAATAACCCAAGGCACCAGTACAGACTAGGGGTTGCCCTGATGGAAAGCAGCTCCATGGAGATAGACCTTGAAGTCCTAGTGGACAGTAAGTTACCATGGGACAGCAATGTGCCCTTTTGGCCAAGAGGGCAAATGCCATCTTGGGGTGCATCAAGAAAAACCTCTGTCCAGCAGGTCTAGGGAAGTTCTCATCTTTCTCTACTCTGTTCTTGTGAGACTACATCTGGAATACTGTATCTAATTTCAGGCTGCCCAATTCAAGAGAGACAGGGGTCTGCTGGAGGGAGTCCAACAGAGAGCTGTGAGGATGATTAAGGGACTTGAGCATCTCTCCCATGAAAAAAGACTGAGACCTGGGCCTGTTTAGTCTTGAGAAGACTGAGAGAGGATCTTATTAATGTTCATAAATATCTGAGGGGTGGGTGTCAAGAAGAAGGTGCCAGTGTCTTTTGACTAGTGTCCTGTGATAAGACAAGGAACAACAGGGACAAACTGGAACATAGGAAGTTCCACCTCAACATAGCAAGAAACTTTTTTGCTGTGAGGGTGGTGGAGTCTTTGAGCAGGCTACCCAGAGAGGTTGTGGAGTGTTCTTCTCTAGAAACTTTCAAAACCCACCTGGATGTGCTCCTGTGTGACCTGTTCTAGGTGATCCTGCTTTGGTAGGACGGTTGGACTAGATGATCTCTACAGGTCCCTTCCAACCCCAAATATTCTATCATTCTACCTCTAACCTCACGATTTTTGCACATAAATTATGTAATCACCAAGTTAAGTGTTATTAAGATGCCACTAAAGTCTCAAGAACTCTGTGAGGCCAAGAAATTAAGTCACCACTGAGAAAACATAAAGACCAAAATCAGATGAAAATTAAAGAACCAGGAAAAGGATCTAAACTGCTTGATGTCTGCCCAAAGATGATGATCTTGAGATCTTTCTTCAACCAGCCAGCTTGGTGATACTACACAAATCAACAGCAACCTCCCTAAGAGACTGTCCTTACAGATGGGACAGATTTTGCCTTGCAAAGCTTCCTCAAGGAGAGAGGTGACCCATAGTTTATGAGAAGCAGCATGCAGAAATGAATAACAAAATAGCCAGGAGCTTTTGGGGACACGAGAGTAATTGGATGGAAAAAACATCTGTGTGCTTGAAAGATGGATTTCTCCACCTTGCCTCTCCACCACCACTTGTTCTGAAGGTATTTACTGTCCCTAAACATTCTGTTCAAAAAGAGCAGATAAACTACGAAGTGAAACATTCGAAACCACAATATTAAAAGTCAAACACAGATCTTTTGGTCTTACTTCTCTCCAGGAGAGCTACACAAACACACCCAGTATAACCATACCTCTACATCTAACTTCTTTGTTTCTAATTAAGAGCTTCTTCCAATAATCTGCCATTTCACTTTGAGCCTGTATTATTTAATATCCAGAACTCCACAACTCTTTTGTCTTCAGCTTTTATCTTCACGCAATTCACTTTATGTCAAGAATTACACAGAAGAGCACACAATCTCTTGAAGCTGTCACCTTTAAAAGCCCACAGATCTTTTTCCTACCATTCCTCCACCCACTCATTGACATTTCTTCTTCTCAAGGGTGAGGAGTCCTCATTCTGTGATTTATTTAGTGGTTCCTCAGGCAGATGCTGCTTTACAGCAAAGACAAGATTCAGCCTTATCCTAAATACCTCTTTATTCCCATTCCTCATCAGGCGAAATCCGATACAAGAATCAGCAGATGAAGAAACTCCAGTGCTTATTTCCATATCACTAGAGTTGGCAAAATTGTCAAACCCAGAGGGTTAAGGGGTTTTGTATGAAACAAAACCATATTTCAGACAGAATACACATTATGCTTCACATTCCTAATTTTACACACACTAAAATTATAAGGATAATAGGAAAACAGAAAAGGAGAAATGCCACAAATCAATGGAGAATTTCAGAAGCAAAAATCAGGAAAGAAAAGGAAGCCAAACCTGTCTGAGACTTGTCAGAGAAAGCTCTGCTGTAAGACTGTGGCAAAGGCTGCAGTTTTATTACTAAAACCAGCTGAAGAAATGAGCCTTAAATAAGCAGCACCAGAAATTTCATTTTGGCAGAGGAATTTGGCAAAGAAATTTTTCAATTTTGACACAACTCAGTGCTCCTTCTGAAAAAGTCACTGAGAATTTCGTCATAAATAAGGAAAAGACCAAAGACCTGAACAAGACTGATGTACTTCAGCAGATTAAACTGCACTTATAATCAGCAGTAAGATGTACTTACACCTCCTCAATCAATTCTGTACCATCTACATTCCACAATTCATCATCTGTTCTGGATTCCAAAAGACAGTAGAGCTATGGAAAGCCAACTAAATCTCTCACAAGAGGTACACAGTGATTAAAACAATTATTCGAGCTTAATTCTAGCTGTTGAAACACATATAACTAGGTACAGATATACAAGAAGCTTTTGCTCCTTAGACATATTCATGTGCCCAACTAGGGGTCAGGATTGACTTTGAGAGCCTACATTAAAAATACTTTTATTTTAGAACATTTATTTGTTAATATTATTGATGTAGCAGAGAAAGAAATGTGTTTGGGATCCACCACTCCTTAAAGGCACTGAAGGCTCCTTCTTCCTCTCACCAGAGCAAGCCATATTTTCAGTATGGCTAACAAAAACCAGTATAAATAGTTATGTCTTAGATCCTCTGAGCAAATTCTTTCCTCTACCACATACATAAGCATAGGAACAAAAAAATATGGACTTACCCACTTGGCAGCATGCTCATCTTTGGAAGTTTGATCTCATGCAAACCTATTTCACACCCAGAGATCTTGAGCTTCCCCACAGGGCTGAGCAGAGTCACATGTTTCTCCTTGCACTGAGACTCTCCCTGTCTGGAATTCACCTGTTCAGGAAAAGAAAGTCCTTTTTAATTGCATGCATTATCACCAAGAACATTCATCTCAAGAGAGAATAGTTTCCACGAGTCACTTTAAAAAAAGAGTAAAGAAAGAAACCAATTTGAGTGAGAGTCTTGATCTTCTTGAGGGTATGAAGACTCTACCAAGGGATCTGGACAGGCTAGATTGATGGACTGCAGCTTATGGAAAAAGATTCAACAAGGCAAATCCCTACCATTCTGTGTGTTTCTTTTGTTCTGTTCACTTTTTTTTTTGTTGTTTTTTTACCCAGTTTCACTTGAACTGAACTCTTTGGAGCAAAGCATCTTTTATCTTGGTTGTACACCACCAGTGGTGATGTGGTCTGGAGCTAGTGTTTGGGTCTGGACAAACTTGTGGTGTTGTGTGCCATTTCTCTCCTAATAATTATATAAACCAAGATGTAAATATGACTCAAAGCATCTGCTGAGTTGAACTGGTGGAGTTTGTTTAGCCCAGATGAATGTGACAAGGATGTTATTGTTGATCTTGTAGAGTACTGAGAAATGCTTGGTATCCGTTTCCAACTCCATCCTATCAGTAATCATAAAACTAGACTGGTAACAATGGGAATAAAAAATTGCTTCTTTCACTAAGGAATGATTGATATTTTTTCATTTTTTTTTCAGCAGACACATTCCATTTGTGTTCCAGCAGTTATTTGCATAACTCTGCAACTCTAAACCACTGAATCTACTTTGTTGTCACAATAATCCTTTAGAAATCAGTGTCAAAACACATCAGATGTTAGCTGATAAACCAGCCATGAAACTGCTGCTAGATGAGATTTCTTATGAAGGTCACTGTTCTGCTAGTTAACATGGGGTTTTTTTGAGGCTCTGATTTACACACTGACTTCTTAGCATGGATCATTTGAAGTTAGAGTTTTGAAAGTAAAAGCCATAGTTTAGGAAACTTGAATTACGCTGTTTACATAAAATCACAGAATCATTTAGATTGGAAAAGACCTTTAAGACCATGAAGCCCATCCATTAACCCAACACTACCAGCTTTCTTGCTAAACCATGTCCCTCAACACCACTTCTATAAGGCTTTTCAAAATTTTCCAGGGATGGTGATGCTACCACTGCCCTAGGCAGCCTGTTTCAGTGGTTGACAACCCTTTAAAGTGAAGAAGTTTCTTCTGTTACCAACATATGAAGACAGGCTGAAAGAATTGGGGCTGTTCAGCCAGGAGAAGAAAAGGTTTCAGGGAGACCTTATAGCTACATTTCAATGTCTGAACGGGACCTACAGGAAGGCTGGGGAGGGACTGTTTAAAAGGGCCTATGGTGATAGGATAAAGGGTAATGGTTTTTAAACTGGAGCAGGGTTGATTTAGGTTGGACATTAGGAGAAATTTCTTCACACTGCGAGTGGTGAGATACTGGAACAGGTTGCCCAGGGATGTGGTTGAGGCCCTGTCCCTAGAGACATTCAAGATCATACTTGATGTGGCCCTGGGCAGCCCAGTCTAGTTGGAGTTGCCCCTATTCACTGGAGGGACCCTTTGGGGGTCCCTTCTAACCTGATGCAATCTGTGAACCTAAACATCCCCTTGTTTTTTTAGCTCATTGTTTCTCCCTCAAGGGGAGAACATGGGTTAACTTTTTTTTTTTTTTTTTTTGCAGAAGGTGCTTTGGGTGACCCTGCTTTAGCATGGAGGCTGGATTAGATGTTCCCCAGAAGTCCCTTCCAAATCCCCAGCATGCTGGGATTCTGTGATTACCAAATGCATAGACATCATTTAGTGCAGACTGGTGGACACTGAAAACCTGTTCCTGCCCACATTCTTCCAATATAGTCACCATTTACTCAACATCTTCCCCAACATGCTCTTGCTGAAGCTGTGAGAACTACAAAGGAATGGCATCTTACAGCAAAAAAAAATCTAATAAATCCAAATGAAGAGTTTTCTGTCTTTTTTCTCCATCTTATGTAAAAAAGTTTGAAGAATTTTGATCAGGTGCTGCATGAACTGCACCTTCACTCTGCCTTTCCACTGTAATGCTTAAAAATCTGTGTCAAAATCTCTCATAACGTTGAAATTAAATGGAAAAATAGGACTTTGAGAGGAAATTTCTTCTGTTATCCTCTGGAGTCATGCTATGGAAATAGAAATGTAGGTGTGGTGTAAGTCTGTGTCTCACTGGAGTGCTGAATGCTCTACAGAAAACTGAAGACTTGTTAGCCAACAGAATTAAGTCTTTTTTGTCATTAATAACAGATGAGTATCAAAAGGTTTTCACAGTGGATGATTTATCACTATGAATATTAGCATGATTTATGAGTTAATGTCCTGTACAGAGGAGCCTCATTTTCCAGGCATGCTCCCATGACTTAACAGCAGCACATCTTGGTGTCAACCATGCTCCTCCTAGGGGCGAAGGTCCCTTAAATTGCACATCAACCCTACAGAACACCACTCAGAACCAGAAATGTACTGCTCAAATTGCCTTCCTAGGGTTCAGATGCCAAGGATGCAAAACAGCAGTGAGTTTTATCTCCTAACCGAGGTGCCATGAATCCAAAAGCCAGCATTAGCTTGATGACTTGCATAAAGGATCTTAACCTCTTGTGTTCACTACTAACTCAGTTTAACAGCCCTGTTGCTGCCAAGGTTTTCAGCATTAAAACATACCTCCCATTTGATTAAACATGGATTTCATTTACAATTTGCATTAATCATCTTTCACATTGTAGTAAATAATTTAAAATAATTTTCTCTGTCCTATTTACCCGCACTAAAACCCATTGGAGGTTGGCCTGAGATCCTTAGAAGAAAGAATCATTTAGGTTGGAAGATACTTTTAAGGATCATCTACTCCAACTCTTAACCCAACACTTCAATCCAATTAATTTCCATAACGGGGAAAGGATAAATTAAAAAATGCAGAGAAATCCTGAGGATCAACAAGGTTAAAAAAACCCATAAAAATCAATAACCAAGTGTTCCCATGATTCATATTCTGCCAAGAGCTTGGTCTTTTTCCAGAAAACAAGTCACAGAATCCCAGCATGGTGGGGGTTGGAAGGGACCTTGGGAGATCACCTACTATAAGCCCCCTGCTAAAGCCCCCTGCTAAAGCAGGGTCACTCACAGCAGCTTGCCCAGGATCACAATGTCCAGGTGGGTTTGGAATCTCTCCAGAGAAGGAGACTCTACAACCTCTCTGGGCAGCCTGCTCCAGAGCTCCAGCACTCTCACAGCAAAGAATTTTCTCCTCCTGTTGAGATGTAACCTCCTGGGTTCCAGATTGTGCTCATTGCCCTTTGTCCTGTTGCTGGGCACTACTGACAAGTCTGCCCCCATCCTCTTGCCCCACACAGGACCGTTAGCTCTTGCTGAGCACTGAGAAGATCCCCTCTCAGGCTGTTCTTCTGCAGGCTCAATATCCCCAGGTGTCTCAGCCTTTCCTCCTCTCAGAAATGCTCCAGGCCCCTTAGCATCTTTGTAGGCTCTATTGGATCATCTCCAGTAGTAGTTTTCTGTGTCTCTTGAGGTAGGGAGCCCAGACTGAACCCAGTACTCCAGATGTGGCTTCACTAGAGGGAAAGGAGAACCTCCTTCACCATGAAGGTCACACTCTTGTCAATGCACCCCAGGAGACCACTGGCTTTCTTGGCCAGGAGAGTATATTGCTGGCTCATGTGTCTCAGTCTTCTCACAGTGCTGCTCCATTCCCCTCAGCATTCTTCATGGTCAAGAGAGCAAATCTTACAGCATCTCCTACACTTCAGCACCCTGCCCAAAATCAGTGTTTCTGAACTGAGAGGAAGAATAAAAATCATCATTAACATCTCCTGTTCCTATCATAAAGACAACTACATGACACAATAATTTAGAAACAACCCCTAACCTTATTTGCAAAGTATTTTAACTGCAGAACTTTTTTGCCACCCCACCTGGGGCTGCAGAGATGAAGATCCATGCAGACCATGGCTGCTAGGGAGCTTACACACACCAGTAGTCCAAGGCTTTCTTTGAATTATATCAACATCTCTTTAATAGTTTAAAACTTCCTGCATTTGTTTTACTGGTTTCTGTGTGTTTACTGAAAAGGAAACAATCCATTGTATGTTAAGAATATGGGAAGAGATATTAATAGTAAAAATAAATGCATTTGTGCACATATATTTCACTGTGGAGGATTATTTTCCAACCTTAAGTAGCTAGTCTGAGATGAGAGAAGTTCTTACTCAGAAGAATGTCTCTGTTTTTATTTAAAGCAGAGGAAAAAAAAAGGACTGGAGAAAAAAAATAAAACCATGATGCCCATACAGTCAATGTGTAATGAAACAAATCTAAAGACTTAATCCTATAAATATCTTGCTTAATCATCAATATTTTCACCTTCCAGATAAATAGTGACTGCTACTGCTTCAAGAGTAACAAGAATTTCTGTACTACAAGTAATTTCTGTGTAGTGAGGAAAGGAAGGAAGAAGTTTCATACCCAGAAATAGTTTAATATATAGAAAAAATATATACAGAATGAGAAACATCTATTTCTTATTTTTTATTATTCATAAAATGGTTCTATGATTGCAGTGCCTCACTACCCTCATAGGGAAGAATTTCTTCCTCATGCCTCATCTAAATCCAGCTTCTTCCAGTTTCAAGCAATCATGCCTCATCCTGTTACCATGCCTTTATAAAAACAAATTCCTTCTCTAGCACTCCTGTACTTCTCTTCAAATACTGGAAAGTGGCTCTAAGGTCTCCCTGGAGCTTTCTCTTCTCCAGGCTGAACAACCCCAACTCTCTCAGCCTGTCTTCATAGGAAAGGTGCACCAGCCCCTGATCATCTCCAATAATAGCATCTCCAGCACCTCTCTAAGTCAATCTAACCCTGGTTAAGCCAAACCTGCAACTTAAGAGGATATGAAAACAAAACCTCCTCATTTCCCAGCTAGGGGAGGTTCAGAAAGGAACCATCAGACCAGAGTTAGTTTGGGGTGATCCAACCATTTCTTTACCTTGCGGAGGACTAATCCCATAAAAAATATGAAGGTGCAAAATTATTTTAAACACATGCAAATATATACTGGCAAAGCAGCCTCTAAAATTCAGTCCACATCCTCACTTACCCAAAGGTCCACCTCACACAATCCACATCCCCTCTTACCCAAAGGTCCACCTAACACAAACCAGAGGAATCCATGTTCACATACAAGAGCAACAACTGTTTTCTACAGCGTTTTAGAAGTAGTCGACAAGAGCAAACAGAACTCTTTTATTAAACAATCAAAGACAACAAAATCGAGTTTCTGTTGGCCCATCATATTACACTGCTAATCCTCTTTGGATGGCAACCAAAAGACCCTGAAATGCCAAGCTATGAAAGTGCATTTCCAAGCACTGGTAGCCTCTGGCTCTTTGGCTTCATCTTGCTTTGGCAGACAGTAGTAATCCTGGTCTGTCAAATGACAAATTCCCAGTGTACTTCCTATCAAGGTTCTCTTAGAGATCTATATTTTACTTAAAGGATATTTTAATTGTAATAATTTTCTTCTTCTAATTTGGCAGGTAGGGTATTACTAAGCATCAAGATGGGAATTTGTCTACTTTAGCTATTGTCCACATGCCAAGCCTTCATTTGAGATGGTGTCAGCAGAAAATAAAACACAAGACTTTAGTGGGCTGTTTGAATAGGAATCCATAGATTCATAAAATGGTTTGGGTTGGAATGGACCTGCCCCAGGTGATTCTGCTTTGGCAGGGGAGGTTGAACTAGATTATCTCTAGAGGTCCCTTGAAGACCTAACATTCTATGATAATAGTATCATAGAATAGTATCATCATCTAGCTCCAACCCCACTGCCAAGGGCAAAGACATCTTCCACTAGACCAGGATGCTCAAGTCCTCATCCAACCTGGCCTTGAATACCTCCACAGAGGGGACAACCACAACCTCCCTGGCAAATCTGTTCCAGTGTCTCACCACTCTAAAGAATTCAGAGTCATCATTTTCTCCAAGACTATTCCCAAAACATCTAAACACAACCTGGCTCTTACCCCACCTATTATTAGCAAGAGCTAAGGACCTGTGGGGGGCAAGAGAATGGGGCCAGATTCTTCTCAGTGGTGCCCAGGGACAGGACAAGGGGCAACAGGCACAAACTGGAATCCAGGAGGTTCCATCTGATGAGAAGGAGAAACTTCTTTTTTGTGAGGGTGCTGAAGCCCTGGAGCAGGATGCCCAGAGAGGCTGTGGAGTCTCTCTTCAGAGATCACTTCCAACCCCTACCATTCTATCATTCTCCTCTAATACAAAGTAAAAATGAAATTTTAATCAGATGAGATTTGTATCAGGTTCAGGGGAACTGAAAATGGGCTAAAACAAAGAAAATCTAGCAGGATGACTTCAATATTAGGCACCACTTCAAATTTTTATCACCTAAATCCACAAAAAATTTCTTGATCTGCTTCTTCTGCTCTCCACAGAGCTGAAGTCAGGACCAGCTAAATAAAAGATAATGCAACTAGGCATAACACAATAAAAGATATTACCTTCACCATGCATTATTGCTGCCAATTATAAGAATCACTTCAACTTAATTTCAGAGGCACAATCACCCTCAACTGTAACAGTCTCTTTTTTAAATTTCAAGCAGTATTACATTAAGGCAATAACTCACCTTCCAGCTATAATATCAGTCTCCCTTATTGCAAAAATACTTTTCATAAATACTTCTCATCGACAAGGCAAGCTAATTCAGGTTAATTTTATTGTATTTTGGTGCTGCCTCACATTTGTGTGCAATTACCTTTATCATTTTATTGCCTTGCCAGAAAGTAATCAGAACAATTATTTGAGGAGGGGAGGTGCATAAATTCTAAATCACACTTGCTGGCATTTTTGATCAAATAGCAGCTTTATCTCCAGAAGTGGCAGGGACATGGGATAAATCGTGCATCAGTCAAGTGTGGCTGACCCCCCAAGTGCATTGCACAATATCAGGAGTGCTTCAAAAGAAACTTTCCTATATAATCCATCATTCTTTATAATACTAAAATAGCTACACCTGAAGAGCAGGAGCTACAGAATAAGAACAAAATAAATCTAAGCAATATGAACAAACCCATTAATAGTGCTCCTTAAGCTGAAGGAGAAGCAGGAATTCGAATTGCATTGAAGGAAAGAATTCCACTGAAATGTTTGGAGTGGGTAGGACAGCTTTAAACAAATGAAGCAGCAAATTGTGTGTAAAAATTCATAAGAAAATACAAATACATCTACAGAAAAATAAACACATTGGAAAGAGGTGTCAAAATACACATACAAAAAAAAAATAACAACATTATAGTCTTGGCAGAAACACCTGAATTTTCCTCTTATCAGTCATTTTGATTCAGGGCAACACAGACAAGTATCTCACTGCATTAACTGAGCAGAGGATCACAGTTAGCACAGGTTTAAATTTACTAAGTTTACTTAGCAAGTTTAAATTTAATTATTACCACAAATTCAGAGGAAAAGAACTACATTTTAAGGCTTTACAAGAGGGACCTACAGGCTGGGTCAATGGTCCAAGGCCAGTGGGATGAGGTTCAACAAGGCCAAACATCAGGTCTTCCACTTGGGTCACAATCACCCCATTATAGCTGCAGGCTTGAGGCAGAGTGCCTGGAAACTGCCTGATGGAAAAGGACCAGAGATGCTGGTCAACAGCAGCTGAAGATGAGCCAGTATGTGTCTGGGTGATCAACAAGGTCACCAGCATGCTGGTCTGGATCAGGAACAGTGTGGCCAGCAGGACTAGGGCAGGGATTAGGTCACTATAATCAGCACTGGTGAGGCTCCACCTCAAATATTGCATTCATATTTGGGGCCCTTACTCCAAAAAGGACATTGAGGTGCTGGAGTACATCCAGAGAAGGACAAAGCTGCTGGTGAAGAGCCTAGAGTACAGGTCTTGTGAGTGGTTGAGGGAACCAGGGTTGTTTAGTCTGGAGAGGTTGGAAGTGACAGGAAAGCCTCAAGTTGTGCCAGGCATGGTTTAGGCTGGATATTAGGAAAAATTTCTTCTCTGAAAGGACTTTTAGGCCCTGGCCTGGGCTGCCCAAGGCAGTGGTAGAGTCCCCACCCCTGGAAGGATTTCAAAGCTATGTAGACGTGGTGCTGAGGGACATGGTTTAGTGGTGACCTGGGTTAATGGTTGGACTTGGTCTTAAAGGGTCTTTTCCAGCCTGAATGATTCTGTGATTCTCAGCCATATTTCATCCTCTTTCCAGGACACCCAACATATGTCTTGGATCACCACAACAGAATTAGGGATGGAGTGGAAGACAAACACAGTGATTGTGGAAAACATCCACAACTGACTCTTTCAGAAACCATTTTTCAGCAGCCTGCTTAAAAAACATTCAGCACATGACATGGGTGACAACTGATTTCAGCAAAAACCATGTGCCAGGCACACACTGTGTGTCACCCTGATGTGTGATTATGCCCAAACTAAACCTGTAATCTCATCATCATAAATGTCACTGAAAACACAAACTATATCACATACATATTTAAGATGCATCAAGAATGGAGGGAAAACAGAAGCAGAAGAGCCTGGACTGGGTCTGCACAGCCCCCAGCAGACCCCCACAGCAGATGGGCTGTGAGAGTTATGTGTTTTACCTTAAACCTTCTGCCTTTCCACATATCAAAAGGGGAAAACTCCCCTAACAGCTAATGCTGCACCTTTCAACTGAGAGCTGGAGAAACAAAAAGGTTAGGTAACAAATTATTAGTTTCATGTAATTTGCCACCTATATCACACCCAGCTTTGAATAAGAGGGAACTCTTCCCACCACAGTTGGTTGTACAGAAGATAATCAAATACTTCTCCGCCATTATTCCAAGTACCTGCTAAAAGATGTTTCTGATGGGAAAATACACAAATAACCAAATTAGATGCCTGTTTAAAAAAGTAGAACAAGAATTTATTTTCCTGAACTTCTTCCTCAACTGTTCCATTATAAAAGATAAACCCAATTTTCTTCAGTGGAAAAGAGAAACAAAATCATATACAGAGAGGCAGAAGACAGAATATGCCAAAACACTACTTCCCTAAGCCACAACAAAATTGTTATGTGGATTGCAACCACAAGTAATGCTACTACTAAGACCTTTTTAACAGCAGGAATAGTTAGAGAAGCAAGTTTGATTGTTCTAGAAGTATTTTCCTACAGGAACATTTTTAGTGTTACAAAAAACAGATATTCCAGAGGAAAAAAATAAATGTGTTTGCATCTTCAAGTTCATTTTCATTCTTTGAAGAATATGGTAATTGACTAAATAATGTGTTGATGCCTTTCAGGGAGGTAAATTGTTCTGAATGTCTATTTTACTATAAAGTTATTGACTTACACTTCTGCTGTTGAGATTTTAAGCTTCAAAATTAAGCTCTTATTTTTTTTTTTTTTACCACTGAAGTGTTTTAAGAAATGGAAGCAGCTAACAAAATGCAGCACTGTCCCCTTAGTTTATGCTTTGTGGCAGATAGCTACGTGATGGGGAAAGGTCCACTGATGCCTGTTACCAACCATGACAGAGCTACAGAGATTTACAATGCAGCATCAATCTTGTCAGCTGGATTCTTAATACTGACTGCTGGACACTGGGGAAAAAACAAACTATGTTACGTGAACTCTTTTGTAATGCTGGACTCTCAATGTCCATCTCAAGCAAGAGGGCTGCACTAAAAACTTACTTTCGGAGCAAGTCGTGATGCCATGGTAGATGAGAGGTCTCCACCTGTGAGGAAAAAACAGAGTTAGGCTGAGATTTAATTCCACAGGGGAAAAAAAAAATGCATGCCAGTAGTGCTACCTCCTCTAAAAATCAACTCCCTAGTTCAAGAAAGCACTATGTTTCAGTATGATTACAAAGGTGAGTTTTAATTTCCACCCCACACCCCAGAAGCAACCAGGAATTTTGATACTCATAAGGTCACCTACTGCTTGTTAGGAGTCAAATCAGATGGTACTTTGGAAACTTCTTCCATAACAACCACTACACAGCTCTGATGTTTTGGATAAGAATAGCTTAAAAGATCATAGAATCATAAAGGTAGGAAAAGACCATCAAGTCCAATCTTCTACTCAACACTTCCATGACCACTAGACCATGTCCCAGAGTGCCACATCTACTCGTTTCTTGAACACCTCCACGCTGACTCCACCACCTCCCTGTTCCAATGCCTGACCACTGCTTAAGGAAAGAAACTTTTACTAATAACCAACCCACCCAAACTAAACCTCCCCTGGCACAGCTTGAGGCCATTTCCTCTTGTCCTGTTGTTAGTTACTTGGGAGAAGAGGCTAACACCAGCCTCACTACAACCTCCATTCAGGCAGCATAAGGTCTCTTCTTAGCCTCCTCTTCTTCATGATAAACAACCCCAGTTCCCTTAGCATCTCCTCATAAGACACCCTCTTCAAACCCTTCACCAGCTGTAAATATATGTACCAAATAAAGTATTAATTTAAGGAATATTTGCACAGGCAGTAACACTTATGACTTACTTAGGAAAATAAACAGCCTTTTATGATGTAGAATCACAGAGAGTTTTTTTTCCATCTTAAACAATTAAAATTAACCCAACACTAACAAGGCCACCACTAAAACCATGTCCCTCGGCACCACAGCTACACAGCCTTTAAATTCCCCTAGGAATGGGGACTCCAGGACTGCCCTAGGTAGCCTTAGCCAGGCTTTGACAAATCTTCTGGGGACAAAATTTGTCCTAACATCCAAACTAAACCTCCTCTGATGCAATTTGAGGTCATTCCTCTTGCCCTGTCCCTTCCCATTTACAAGAAGAATCCAAACCCTACCTGGCTCCAACCTCCTTTCAAGGAGTTGTAAGAAGCCAGAAAGTCTTTCCTCAGCCTCTTTTTCTTCATGCTGAACAACCCCAGGTCCCTCAGCCATTCCTCACCAGACCTGTTCTCCAGATCCTTCACCAGCTTTGCTGCCCTTCTCTGGACCTGCTTCAGGACCTCAATGTTGTTCTTGAAGTGAGGGGCCCAAAACGGAACTCAGGATTCAAGGTTCAGCCTCACCAATGCTGAGTACAGGGGACAATCCCTGCCCTGGTCCATCTGGTCACACTACTGCTGATCTAAGCCATGATGCTGTTGGTTGTCTTGGCCACCTGAGCACATGTTGGCTCATCTTCAGCAACTGTCAATCAAAACACCACATCTTTCTGTGCTAGCCAGAAAGGACTTGGAAAACCTGAGATGCTCCTATCATTGCTTTAAAGATTTACTATTTCTTAATCAGGTAGAGCTATCCTCTCCCATGGAATAGTGAGTTGCCTGAAGTGGAAGAGCTCCCAGTGAGGTTGGCTGGGAGTCAGGACACTGAAGTACCACATTTTAAGGCAAGAAAGTAACTGACTTGGTTACATCGTGGATTTAAGAGGAGAGATTACAAAACACTAAGAAAACATCCAAGAAATGTTAACTTCAATTATTCTAATTCTAGTCTTAAACAGTATCATTATTTATAAATCATTAACAAAAATAACAAGGGGTTCCTCTTTGCTCTCCCCTTTGAAATAAAGGATGAATGGTATTTCCTTGGTATTTAAGTTCCTGCTCTCCATTTTCTTCTCAGAAGAAGGTAAGATCACTATCTTTGTGAAGATGTGCTAGAACATTGCACTTTAAAATCAGGGAGAATATCTGTCAAAGCTCAGCCTCAGAGTCCTGACTCCCAGCCAACCTTGATGGGAACTCTTCCACTTCAGTCAGGGAACTCACTACTCTACCGGAGAGGATAACTATATCCGCTTCAGAAGTGATAAATCTCTTAAAAGAAATGATAGGAACATCTCAAGCTTTCCAAGTCTTCTCAAGCACATCAAGCCTTGAGGCCCAAATAAGTGACAGAACTTACAGCCACTTCCAAACTACTTAATGGCTGTTCCGTCAGCTCAGCCAGATTACAAAATTTCATCCTGACTGAAGGAGCTCAGAGCCCAGCAGACATCTCTGGGACAAAATAGGTGAGAAAACCTTTTCATTAAGACGTTTTTCTTTACCTCCACCACAGTCTATCTCCCCTTTTATCAACAAAATGGGGCCAAATACAAAAAAATCAAGTTAAATTTCATACTTTTGTTTTAAATAGCATCTAATCTGTAGTGACAAGAGCAGTTTAATTGCTAGCCAGGTTCCACATAGAAACAGAGAATTATTTCCGCTTGAAAAAATCTTTAAGATAATTGAGTCCAACCAGCAGTGCCAAGCTTGCTGCTAAACCATGTCACTCAGCACCACATTTCCATGGCTTTGAAATACCTCCAGAGATGGTGATTCAGCCACTTCCCTGGACAGCCTGTTCCAGGGCTTAATCTTTTGCGGGAAGAAATTGTTTCTCATGTTCAATCTAAACCTCCCCTGGTACAACTCAAGGCCATTTCCTCATTTCCTATCATTTGTCTGGGAGAAGGGGCTGACCTCCACCTCATTCCAACCTCCTTTCAAGGAGTTGTAAAAGTGAGAGGGTCTCCCCTCAGTCTTCTTCAGGCTCACCAAACCCAGTTCCCTCAACCACTCCTCACAAGCCTATCTCCAGTAAGCTCTGCCTCAGTCCTAAGCTGTCAGATCACAGATCTCCTGTCTCACTTCCTCTTGCTCTTTCCATCTGGATGTGCCAAAGTTCTCCAGAACTTCTGCTCTCACACAAGAGCTGTGCTGAGAATAAAGCCATACTGATGAGCATCCAGGCAGCAGCATGCTCCTGAGACACCTGGAAGATACATAAATGCCTTCAGGGTGCAAGTAGAAGGTCCTGTATAATAGAAGATGAGATGGTGATGGAGGCTAATGTATCACAGATTCACAGATTGCATCAGGTTGGATGTTAAGCCTCTAAGGTCATATCATCCAACTTCCCTGCAGTCAGCAGAGATCTCCAGCTAGATGAGGCCATGCAGGGCCACATCAAGCTTGATCTTGAATGTCTCCAGGGGCAGGGCCTCAACCACATCCCTGGGTAACCTGTTCCAGTATTTTACCATCACAGACATACTCTGCGAGAACTTGAAACCTTTGATTAGGTTAATAAACCAAAAATGTAAAGAAAATTCAGCAGATCCTTAAAGGCCATGAAAAAATTCAGCCATGTTTTGTTGATAGCCTAGAACAGAAGTCCTTGGGTTTTAAGACACTTCCCTGCTTGCTTTCACAGAATTATAGAATGGCTTAAGTTGGAAGAGACATTAAAGATCATCTACTCCAACCTCTCTGCTATGGGCAGGGATACCTCTCAACTATGCTTGGTAGCTCAAGGTCTCATCCAACCTGGCCTTGAACACCTCCAGGGAGGGGACATCCACAATCTGTCTGGGCAAGCCATTCAAGTGTCTTGCCACCCTCATACTGATCCTAAGATCCAGTCTAAACCTACTCTCCTTCAGCTTAAGGCCATTCCCTCTTGTCCTGCTGCTACACGCCCCTGTGAAAAGTCTCTCTTCAGCCTTCCTGTAGGTTCCCTTCAGGTACTGGAAGGTACCTTATAAGGTCCCCCAAGAGTGTTCAGGCTGCACAACCCTAGCTCCCTCAGCCTATCCTCATAGCAGAAGCGCTCAAGCTCTTAGATCATCTTTGTGGCCCTCATCTAGATTCAAACAGTTCCATGTCCTTCTTATGCTGGGGACACCAGAACTGGACACTGAGGTGGACATTCACAGGACTGCAACCCAGAAAGTACATACGATGGCAGCACTACAGTAAGAACTTAGATTCATAAAAAGTATTTTTTTTCTCAGGTCACCAACTTTTAAACACTAAAGGAAGATTCTCCTTGAAAGACAACATGTGTCCTGTGATAGATACAAACTGGAACACAGGAAGTTCCACCTCAACATAAGGAGAAACTTCTTTACCATGAGAGTGTCAGAGCCCTGGAGCAGGCTGCCCAGATTTCAAGAACCATCTGGATACACTCCTGTGTGACCTACCCTAGGTGATCCTGCTTTGGCAGGTGGGTTGGACTCTACCTCTGGAGGTCCCTTCTAAGCCCTACCATTCTATGATTCTATGACAAGCCCTTAGGATCCACAGAACACCCTCTGCTTTCAGCACTAAAATTTAAAACCAGCCGTTATATCAAGCCAGTATATGAATAAAATTCCATATGAAAACATTTAAAGTGCATTATATTTTTGGTCAAGATGAAAGGGTGAAAACAAAAAAGAAAAACCCAGAACTCAAGCAATCTATTCTAATTGGGTTCCCATGGTAACTGTACAATTGGGTTTTTCAGTCTAACATCCCAAAGGCCCAATGCACACTTGTAAAATATACTTCAAACAGCCTGAATTGTTTTTACATTACAGCACTCCCAGGAAGATCAATTACTACACATCCCCACCCTAACTATTAATGGCAGGAGATGTTAACACTATTGGCTATATTAACATAAGTCATGTAAAAAAACCAAACCAAAACAAAACAAAACCAACCACCACAGCTCACCATAGTTATATAAAACTAATTACACACTTCAGATTCACCACCCATGTAACAAACCAATACCAGTCCTGTCACAAGATCCTGTTTCCTGAGTGGTAGAAATCAACCCCAAATATATACCAAACTCATTTGGCTTCTCATATTGATTTTGAGGATAAACAGAATCAATCATTAATAATTACATTAGAAGATGACCCAGAGGGGTTAATCATATTCTTAGAAACTCTCACTACAGAAGCAAATATTGCTGCACAAAAAAAAAAAAAAAGACAGTTGAAAAGCATCTTGACCCAGGCCATACCCATTGCCAAAACCAGAAAAAGGAGCGTTCAGGAGCGTGCAACTCATCTTAAAGATTAAATATAATCACGGAATTATCACAGAACTGTTTCAGTTGGAAAGGACTTCTAAGCTCATCCAGTCCAACCTTCTACCTAAAACCACCATGGTCATTAAATCATGTCCCAAAGTGCCATGTTCACACACTTCTTGAAAGTCTTCAAGGACAGTGACTCTACCACCTCCCTGTACAGCCTGTTCCAATGCCTGAGTTGTTAGTGTTCTATTAAAAAAAAAAAAAAAGAAAAAAAAAAAGAAAGAAAAATCAAACCATCACAGGCATTTATTAAAGAGTTTCCATCAGATTAAACACTTGACCTTGTTGGGTCTCAATTTAACTCCCAGATCCAGCCAATGTTTCCACACAGGCCTTTTATCCACTAGCCAAAGTCTCAAAGATAAAAGGAATAATGATCCACACCCACTAATGAGGATTCAAACCCAACTAATTTACTTCTCTTCCAGGAACAAAACCAAACTGAATCCAGTTTTTAAAAGTCAATCTAATTTCTCAATCAACCAGAAATGCTGGCATTTCATGGACTTAAGTCAGCAAATAAGCATACGCTCATAGAGTAATTTTTGTCAGAAGAGATCCTCAAGATCAAAGCCAACTGTAAATCTGGCACTGCCAGGCCACCACTAAACCATGTCCCTCAGCACCACACCTACACAGGTCAAAACCCCCCCAAGGGAGGGGGATTCCACCACTGCCCTGGTCAACCTGGTCCA
Organism: Indicator indicator; assembly: GCF_027791375.1. NCBI lineage: Eukaryota > Metazoa > Chordata > Aves > Piciformes > Indicatoridae > Indicator > Indicator indicator. The sequence goes on along the minus strand of NC_072016.1, from coordinate 34,103,629 downwards.
CGCCATGACAACTCTTAAGGGGAAGAAATTGTTCCTCATGTCCAACCTAAACCTCCCCTGGGGAAACTTAAGCCTATTTCCTCTCATCCTATCACTTGTTCTTTGGGAGAAGAAATCACTCCCCACCTTGCTCCAACCTCCTTACAGGGAGTTGTAAAGAGCAATGAGGTCTCCCCTCCACCTCCTTTTTTCCAGGATGAACAAGCTCAATCCCCTCAGGTGCTCCTCACAAGACTGTTCTCCAGATCCTTCACCAGCTTCACAACCTTTCTTTGGACACACACTACCAGATGTATTTCTGGTCTCAACAGGAGACTATACCATGGATTTCCCTTTCCCCTCCACTCTTCCCACTCCATGATGTCCAACCATACTAAACTCCAGAGGAGCAAGATGAAGGAAAAATGAAATTCCGTGGATTGTTTCACCAGGACACTGCTGATAGTCAGAAAATGTCACGTCAATGTCACCTGCCTGCTGCTATCAAAGCGAGTTTGTGCATTTCATTTGGATTTTTAGATGTTGCACATTTCATCTTCTGGTTTTAATATGGAAAACAGAAAAAAAAATGATCCTTTAACAGGGTCTTAAATATACTTTATGTGTTTATTAAAAAGTTTAACTCATTAATAGACCTTCTGCATTTGAATTATTAAAACCCGAAAATACACTCAAAAGACCAAAATCCCATCTCTTAGTGGCACCAAGAACATATAGCTACTGAATATTATAAAAACAAAGTCAAGCATTTACAGGGTTTTACTAGTATATCATCATTTTCCCCTAAAAAAAAAAAAAAAAAAGGATTTAAACTTCTGCATTGAGAAATCCCACTTCTAACTCAAATAAGCAGCAGCCCCAGATGACTATTGCAAGTCCCACAGCTCAGCTTCAGGTTGAGTGTGAATATAGTGTGATCTGAATCAACACTGCTTCTCCAGATGCCATCAGCTCCCTCTGAGGCCCTCCATCAGCAGTGCTGCTTTAGCACCATTTCACCTGAAAAGCAGAAGGGAAACTTTATACTAATGATCTCCCTTCTTCCTCCATGAGATGACACAATGCCAGAATTGTGGGAGTTGGAAGGCACCTCTGGAGATCACCTAGTCCAACCCTCAGGTTAAAGCAGGGTTACCCACAGCAGCTTGCCCAGGATCACAATGTCCAGGTGGGTATGGAATCTCTCCAGAGAAGGAAACTCTGTAACCTCTCTGGGCAGCCTGCTCCAGAACTCCAGCACCCTCACACCAAGTAAGTTTCTCCTCCTGTTCAGATGGAACCTCCTGGGTTCCAGTTTGTGCCCATTGTCCCTTGTCCTGTCACTGGACACCACTGGAAAGTCTGGTCCCATCCTCTTACCCCCCACAGGTCCTTTCACTCTTGCATTGAGAAGATCCCCTGTCAGGCTGTTCTTCTCCAGGATCAACAGCCCCAGGTCTCTCAGCCTTTCCTCCTCAGAGATTTTTCAGATCCCTCACCTTCATAGCCTTTGCTGGACCCTCTCCAGTAGTCCCCCATCTTTAAGGTGATTAAAGATGACTGTCTCAGATTAAGCATATTTTTCATCACCTTCAGAAACACTGTTGCATTGGGGAGAATTTCAGCTGCACATTGAGTAGATACCTGAAATGATTTACACCAAGACAAGGTGCTTTTGCTATGCTGATAAAAATAGTCAATAAAGAAACAACTTCAAAAAGGATTAGCAAAAAAAGCATCAAAACGGTGACATATTTCCAAAGAAACTTCCACAGTTATTCAGCTTCCATAAAACTCCAAAACCACACAAGTTTTATTGGCATTCAAATACATTTGATTTGTTTAAGCAGTGGTCTGGACCACACAAATCACAGATCAGCTTTAAAACTAGATTTTGTATTTCTAGAGAACACTTTAATATAGGTTTATTCTGGTTTTATAACCTGGTTGATCCTCCAGATGTATGTTTAGCTTAATGCTGACCAAAACATTACCTGCATTGGGTGCTCATATTTGAGTTACAGGAGAAAATCTAATACAGGTTTTTTTCTTGCATCAGGAAGGTTTTGGTCATACCTTCAAGGTCAATCAGTATAACTGATGCCCTCAGCAGCACATTTGTAGACAAACAACCTTCAGAGCCAAGAAACAGCAAAGATAAACTCAACAACTGGAAGTCTGTAGGAAGGACACCAAATGCTGTTCAAGTTCCCAAACCCAGCCAAGACATGATGAAACCTGTCACTACCTAAGAAATTATTACCCTGAAATTAAAACCTCAACCTTCTTTCTCCTCTGGAGAAAAGGAGGCTGAGGAGGGACCTTCCTTCTCTGTACAACTACCTGAAAGGAGGTTGGAGTGAGGTGGGAGTCAGTCTCTTCTCTGGTAAGCACACAAGAGAAAACAGCCTGAAGTTGCACCAGGGGAGGTTTAGGCTGGATGTTAGAAGAAACTTCCACACTGCAAGGAACAGGCTGCCCAGGGAGGTGGTTGAATCCCCATCCCTGGAGGTGTTTAAAAGACACAGAGATGTGGTGCTAAGAAATGTGATTCATAATCAGACTTGGTAAAGTTAGGTAATGTCTGTACTTGATCTTAGAGGTCTCCTCCAAGCAAAGCGATTCTGTGATTCAGCTGCTCCTCACAAGACTTGCTCTCCAGACCCTTCACCAGCTTCACTGCCATTCTCTGGACCCACTCCAGTGCTTCAATGTCCTTCTTGAAGCATGGGCCCCAAAACTGAGGCCACTACACAAGGTGTGGCCTCATCAGTGCAGAGTACAAGGCGAGCACCACTTCTGGTGATCAGCTGGCTTAGGCACTGGCTGACTTCAGCAGTATTCCAAACAGGAAACGATTCTAAGGCAGGAAACTTTTAACAGCATCAGACTGAACACTAACGCCTTCAGGATGTGTTTAGAAGTTTCACATATTTAGTATTTAACATTGTTCTGTAAAACATAAAATGAAATGTTAAAATCTATCACAAGCAATGAGGCTTTTTTTAAACTTAACTTTGCAGAAAGTTAAGTTTAATTTAGGTCAGGCACATGCCACGCAGAACAGCTCACTAAGTCTTGAGGCTGATGTTAAACATCAGCAAATCAGGACCTACAATTTGTTCCCACAAAGCCCCAACACCAGAAAGACCATCAATGTCGAAATAAACCTTCAGTCATCACAAATGAGGTTTACACCCATTGTATCAGAGGTGGAGAACATGGCTCACAGGGAAATTATGGTTAGAGCATAAGTGGGTACAGCAGCCAGCACACCCAAAGTTTAAATCATGAACATCACTTGTTCTCAGCTCCTACAAAAACCTAATTTCTCAAAAACACTAGAAAAACACTCACCTATGTCTCTGCCATGCTCTCCCCTGGATTCTTTCCATTACTGCTTCTTCTAACAGCTTCCCCTGTCACTGAAGTCCATTTAAACTGAATTTCTCTGGTGCAGCCTCTCCATCTTATCCTCACTTCCCATAACTTAATACTTTTTTCTTTCCCTGCACAAGTCCTTAAATTAGCCATTCAAGGAAACCCCCGATAACCTTCCCAAAGGGCATGAGCTTCTCCTTCAGGCTACTATCCCTTTAGTGATGCCATTAACTGATTCTCTACATACGTTAAGCATTAAACAGTGGTGACAAGTTAATTACAGAGTTATCAAGAGATAAAGTAGTCACGGTAACACAAGTTGCAATATAACTACAACAGTTTCCTATAGAGCTTCTGTTCAGTTGCTGGTGTAATTGGTGTAATTAACTTGTCATGGATCAGAATGCAGATAGGAATTGCTAAAGCCACCTTGCAAGCTCTCAGGGCTACATCTTTTTTTTTTCCCCCTCTGAAGCTTGAGGCATTGAGTAGAATTGTCCAAACGCAGGACATTTCTGTTTGAAAAGAAAGCAAACAAGAAGTTTTTATTTGGAAAGAAATGTCACAGGCTGACAAAACATTCAAGAATGCAAGAAATAAACATGGTAAATTTCATGTAACTGAAAAACTAAACACTTAGTCTTAAGACTTCAGTACTTTGTGCTACAGAGGTGATTTTTTCTTTTTGTCCCAGAGGCAATAAGCTTTACAAATGCACCTCCAACCTCCTAGTCTGCTCTTTTACAGACTAAAAAGACCCAGTTCTCCCAGTCTTTCCACATAAGGGAGATGATCCTATAGTGAAACAATTCAATGATACTATAAAGTGGAAAGATGAATCAAGCCAAAGATGGGAGGTGGACAGGTTCAAGAGGGCAAAAGCCCGATCCCAAAATTAACACCCGAAGAAATAGCTTGTGTTTAAAACCAGGATCTATAACTCTGCTTCAAGGCTGCAAGTGCTATCCTAAAAAACAGCACCAGGCTGTCCCACGTTTACTAACTTTTTAGGTCTTGAAACAACAGGCAGGCACATCAGCTCTGCTCACTTCTTCTGCAGAGACCACACAAACCTTTCCAAAGGGGTGCCTGCATACAAGTGGGAGAAGAAAGCTGCCAGAAGACTTTCACCTGACCAGATCCTCTGTGGGCTTCAAAACCACATGGCAAGGAGGCATTGTAATGCGACAGGAGATTCCCCCCCCCATCATGGCTCTGCTTAAGCTGCATTTCCATGCAATGGAAGGAAGACCAAAGGCCAGAATGGCAGTTCAGGGAGGGAAAGCTCCTACACTGCTAGTTTTGGTCCCCTGTGCATTAGGGAGACAGGCAGGGCTCAGAGGCCAAAACCTTCATCAGGTTCACAAGGGAACCCTGTCATCTCCCTTCCAGAAGATAACCTTTGTCTTCTGTGCAGGGGGAGCACAAATCTAGATGCAAGAGTGATGCTGTGACAGTCATTTTTTAACTGCTGTGCCCCAGATTGTAAAATGGAGACTTTCCTAAGTGAAACTGTAGAGAGAGACTGCACCTTACCATCTAATAAGAGCTCCATTTCACAAAAAAAAGATACAACTCAGTAACAGATTTATTTGGGAGTTAGGAGAAAAAAAAAATCTTTACACGTACTTTGCTTCAAAAGTTGTGTGCAGTTACAGCATCATACTTGTTTTACAAAGGCTTTTATGTCAAAAGCAAAGACATTTTTATGTTAATGTCAATTTGACGTGCATTATTTTCATGCAGTTTCATGCGAATCTGATCTGACCACACGCTGCTGCCAGGAAGCAGCGTGCTGCCATCCTTTCACCTTTTGCATTGCTTCATCCCCAGCCTGATTGGACACCAACACTTTCAGGAGTGCCTTGGCTCCCACAGCAGATAAAAAAATGCTTTCCTTGGGTGAGGGAAGAGTTTGGCAGAGCCAGGGCAGGAGTAAGGCCTGAAGCAGCTCACCAGCAGCTGAGGGTTCAGTTTTACAACCCTGCATGAATGGCCTCCAACACGTGGGCCTCGTGCTTGCTCTAGCAGCAAAGGCTTCGGGATTAAAATAGGGATATTCCCACTCCTAGGCCCTGCAGGTGGCTGTGAATGTGGATACCAGCGAGCAACGAAACCCCCATCACTCGTGGGCAGTAAGACTAAGTAAAACTTCAGGACAGAGACAAGCACCAAGGAGCTGTGACTGCTCACCCTTAGCACAGCTATTCAAAGCGACACAGCAGGCTCTGCCACGGCGCTCTTACCAGCAGCAGCCACCCACCAGCCCCGGGGGAACGCTATTCCCCCCACCGCCCCCGCCCCTCCCGCCCCGATCCGGCCACAACGCGGTCGGCCCAAGCCCATGGAGGCCACCCCGAGCCCGCCCAGCCGGATCCCGCAGCCGCGCAGCTCCTCGGCCCTCCCGCGCACCTGCCCCCAAGGAGAAGAAGGGAGACGGGCGCAGAGGGAGCCGGAGAGTCTCCGGAACCTGCAGCCGCCACACGCCTGGCGCCGCCGCGGAACCTGTTCCGGTCACGCCGCAGCAGGGGAGGCGCCGCACTGCCGGGGCGGAGCCGTACCGCGCTGCCCTGTTACCCGGGCGAGGGGAAGGAGCAGTCGGAGCAGGGCCGATCTGACCCCACGGAGTGGCTTCAGCTCCAGACCCTGCTGGGCCTCTAGGCACAGTCGCCTGCACAGGGCCTCTTACGTGGCTCTACCAGGGCTGCTCCAGATACACGCACACATACACACACACATACATATGTGAGGGGAGACCTTGCGGCCTCTGACTACCCGAAAGGAGATGGGAGCCGGGTGGCAGTTGGAATCCAAAGCAGTGAGCAACAGAACAAGAAGGAAATTACCTTAAGTTGCTCCAGGGGAGGTTTAGGCTGCACATGAGGAACAAGAAGGCTAAGAAGGCCAATGGCATCCTGGCCTGCATCAAGAATAGCGTGGCCAGCAGGAGCAGGGAAGTCATTGTGCCCCTGTACTCCGCACTGGTTAGGCCGCACCTTGAGTACTGTGTCCAGTTCTGGGCCCCTCAATTTAAGAAGGACATTGAGAGACTTGAACGTGTCCAGAGAAGGGCAACGAGGCTGGGGAGAGGCCTCAAACACAAACCCTATGAGGAGAGGCTGAAGGAGCTGGGATTGTTTAGCCTGGAGAAGAGGAGGCTCAGGGGTGACCTCATTGCTGTCTACAACTACCTGAAGGGAGGTTGTAGCCAGGAGGGGTTTGGTCTCTTCTCCCAGGCAACCAGCACCAGAACAAGAGGACGCAGTCTCAAGCTGCACCAGGGGAAGTTAAGGCTCGAGGTGCAGAAAAAGTTCTTCACGGAGAGAGTTGTTAGACATTGGAATGTGCTGCCCAGGGAGGTGGTGGAGTCACCATCCCTGGACATGTTCAAGAGGGGATTGGACGTGGCACTTGGTGCTATGGTTTAGTAGTCATGAGGTCTTAGGTGACAGGTTGGACTTTGAGGATCCTTGAAGTCTTTTCTAACCTTATTGATTCTGTGAATTTCTTCACCCAAAGGGTTGTCAGGGCCTGGCCCAGGTTGCTCAGGGCAGTCAGCATCCTTAGAGGGGTTTCAAAGCTATGGAGATGTGGTGCTGAGGAACATAGTTTAGTGGTGGTCTGGCCGTGCTGGGTTAACAATTGGACTTGGATGATCCTAGAGCTTTCCCTGAACCAAAATGATTCTGTAATTTTATGACTGCCTTTTGTTCTCTTGCACTTTGCAGCAGGATGATGAAAGGCAACAGACAAAGACTGGAAGTACCAAGGACTTGTCCTTTATCACCCATTTGTAAAGTTAGGGTAAGGATGGGGACAGTGAATTAAACCAGAGTTTGCAGAGGGGGAAAGCATTTGGCAAATACAGTTCCCAAAAGAGGAGATACGTGGGAATGAAATGTCAGAGGAAAGTAGACTGTAGGGTGAGGTTTATTTGAGGGCATTAAAACAAAACAAAAAACACAGCACAAAAAGAGCCAAGAAAGTTTGCAACAAGAAACCGCAAATTTTCAAGCCAGAGAATCTTTCGCCGCCTGAATCTTAATCTGAACTTTATCAGTGAAAGTTTTCTTAGTCATTTGGTATGACTCAGAAACTATCCACTTGGGGAAGATCAGGAAAAAAAAAAAGTAATAACAGAATTTTGGGAATCCCTTTTTTCATAGGAAATCAACATAAAATAGCATTGAGTTAGTGCCTGTGTGTTAAATCTGGGTCTAAAAAGATAGAAAATATGATTCCAAATGCAAAAATTTTCCCAATGTAATTGAAAATACCTCTGCAATAGTTGCCTTGAAGCAAGTATAGAAAAAGGCAGCGACTCACACTGGTGTGTATAAGTCCTGAGACACTCCTGCTGTGTTTATAAGTAATATTTTTAACATCACACCTAATTTTGCCCTTTGCTTTCTGGGCCGTTAACCTTGAGTCTGTCAAGGAAATGTGGCAAGGAATGTTTACCACCCTATCTCACTTTATTATCTACTTAGGCAAAGCATTGGCCAGAAGTCACTGTTGAAATTGTTCTCAGATAGTAAAAATGTCCAGAGCTTCCACACCACCCTGCTAATTGCAGCCTGCAAACACACCAGTTTGGAACAAGTGATCTGTGGATCTGTGTGATCTCTGAAGGATGAATTACAATCAATGTAAATGGCTTAACAATGATGAATCCAGATCTCATGAGACAGACCATAGAACAGTTTAAGCTGGAAAAGACTTTTAAGATCTTCAAGTGCACACATTAACCTAACAATATCAAGTTGACTCCTAAACCATGTCTCTCAGTACCACATCTACAAAGCTTTGAAATCCCTCAAGGAATGGTGACTCCACCACTGCCTTGGAGGCAGGCCTTGACAACCCTGTTTGGGAAGAAATTGTTCCTCATATCCAACCTAAACCTCCCCTAGTGCAACTTGTTAATAAGGAGAAGAGACCAGCACCTATCTGCTTCCAACCTCCTTTCAGGGAGTTGTAGAGAACAAGAAGTTGGTCTCCCCTCAGCATCCTTTTCTCCAGGCTGAACAACCCCAGTTCCCTCAGCTGCTCCTCATAAAATTTGTTCTCTAGACCCTTGCTCCAAACTGTATAGGGCTGGGCAGCCTGTACCAGGGTTCTGACACCCTCACAGAAAGATGTTTTTCCTTATGTTCAGATGGAACTTCCTGAGTTCCAGTTTTGTACCCATTGCTCCTTGTCCTGTTACTGGACACTGCTGGTGTACACTCTCCAAGTCTGACCTGGGATTAGTTGAGGTGATGAATGTCTGATCCTGCTTGTTCCTACCTTGCGAGTAGTGAGTGAGAGAAAGGGTAAAGTAGGATGTTTGGAGTAGTTTCAGTTGACAGAAGGATTCATTAACACCTCCTAAGTATTAGTGAATGTTAATGTCCCTTTTTTAGCACTTTGGAAACTTCACTCTGGGGTATTATTGCTTAAAAATGGATTTATTCTATTTGGAAAATATTATAGTTCCACATTAAAGTGAAACAGTGCTAAACTGGATGAAATCTTCTCTCTGCCCTGATATCCTTTGCTCAAAAGTAGCCAGTTGTTAAAACTTTGTAAGTGGAAACTTCTCCAAAATACATATTAATCTTTTCTGACTCCTCTCCCAAGGTGATCTCCTTATTGCCTGCAGCATGAAAATTGATTATCTTTAATATGATTTTAGTTTGCATTATAACAGGATTTGAATGAGGAATGTAAAATATCCGACTTAAAACCTGGCATCTTGGGTTTTGGTGGTGGATCCACAGGTTGTGTGTTTGCACTATAAAGAAGTGTTTCTCTGCTGATTCTTGCTGCACTGCACTGACACTTAATTCAGTGTCATATACTTCTGTCAGCAAATGAGGTAAAAAAGTTACTCCTGATGGGTTTTCACTCTGCCCTCGGAATGATGAACATCTTATTCAAATCTCCTCCAGTCCTTCTGCTCTCCAGATTTTCATCTTTCTACCTTAAGTAAACTCCATTATAATTTCAACCACTCTGCTTTTGAATTTCCACCTAACTGTCTTTTAAGGGCAAGAGTAGGACTGAAGAGACTGTTCCTAATTAGGTGTATCACCAGTCAATGACATCAGTGTTAGCAAAACACATACATACATGTCATGGAATCAGAGAATTGTTTCATTTGGAAAAGACTTCCAAGATCTCTGAGTCCAGCCATCAACCCAACATGTACTGTGGCCATTAAACCGTGTCTCAGAGTGCCATGTCCGTGTATTTCTTAAACACCTCCAGGGACAGTGGCTCCACCACCTTCCTGGGCAGCCTGTTCCAAGGCCTGATGCATGTATCTCCCCTTTTTCATGTATATAGGCCTGCTCCTACTACTGTAGTTGGTATAGCTTGTTAAACTTCTTTATTAGCTATGAGGGCAACTTGGTGTCAATCTTCTTCCCAGGAGTTTCCAGTGTTCAGTTATGACATGCCCAGTCTGGTTCGCTAACACTAGAGCTTATGGGGAAATTTTCGTAACACTGATCTTGGTAGGTACAGAATTTCTGTGTACTTGGAAGGTACAGAATTTCTAAAATGTTTTTCAAGTCACAGAATCCCAGCATGGTGAGGGTTGGAAGGGACCTCTGGAGATCATCCGGTCCAACCACACTGCTAAAGCAGGGGCACCCACAGCGGGCTGCCCAGGGTCATGATGGCCAGGTGGGTTTGGAATCTCTCCAGAGAAGGAGACTCCACAACATCTCTGGGCAGCCTGCTCCAGGGCTTTGCCTCCCTCACACCAAAGAAGTTTATCCTCCTGTTCAGGTGGAACCTCCTGGGTTCCAGTTTGTGCCCACAGCCCCTCATTCTGTCTCTGGGCACCACTGAAAAAGTCTGGCCTCATCCTCTTGCTTCCCCTGCCCTTTACCTATTGATCAGCAATGAGAAAATCCCTCTCAGGCTGCTCTTCACCGGGCTAAACAGCCCCAGGTCTCACAGTCTTTCCTCTTCACAGAGATGCTCCAGGGCCTTCAGCACCCTTGTAGCTTCTACTGGGCTCTCTCCAGTAGTTCCTTGTGTCTCTTGACCGAAGTAGCTCAGAACTGGACCCAGATGCAGCCTCACTGGGACAGAGAAGAGGTGGAGGAAAACCTCCCTTAACCTTCTGGCCACACTCTTCTTAATACACCCCAGGAGACTATTGACCTTCTTGGCCTCAAGGGCACTTTGCTGACTCCTGGGCAACTTGTTTTCCACCAGCAGTCTCAGCCCCTTCATGTCCCATGTCTTTGCTTCTCATTCAAGGCAGCTTTCTTCAGCTCTTTATGTGTTATTAAGCCTGTTGGTTGTAAGCCATAGCTCACTGAATGTGGTATTTCCAGGTAGAGAATAGTATTTTCCTGGGACTGGAACATCTGTCCACAGTTGAGTGCAAAATGCCCTTCTACTGACAGCACAGGAATTTGCTTCCAAGTAAACTTAGGCTTAAACCAACACGTGAACTTTGAGGTCAAAGAACGTACCAGAGTGGGATGTCAGCCTTAAAAAGGAGTGTTTTATTAAATGCCTTGGGATGTGAATTCACAGATATTTCAGCCTGGATTAAATTCCTTGTTAAGGACTAACCTCTGAAAGCACCTACTTTCTGCAACATCTGCTGTGGAAGAGAGACTTGGGCACTGGAGCTGTAACTACCCTCATGTTGGTTTGGGAGAGAAACAGATGGAGTCTCAGGGAAGATGTAGGATTGAAAATCACTCTGATTTGGCCCTCACTTGTACTTCTTTAATTTCCCCCCAGAGAAAATTGTCAGATTGGAGCACAGGCATCCTATATTTCTGCCTCTGTGTGTATGTGGCTTCTGAGTCAGAATCTGGCCTCCATCACTTCCTATTGCTCTGGTGACCTCTCGGCATGAACCTCCTCAGCTGCAAAGAAGTGCAGCAATGTAACCTCATATGATTTCACTCCAACAAGTAAACAAGGCTTGCTTCTCACATTTAGAATCACCAGGAAAGAATGAAAAAATAAAAAAGAAAAAAGAAAGGCTGAATGAAACCAGAAACTGTTATTTCATTTGCCAAGGAGTTGCATTTTCTCAGCAGCAGGGACGTGTCCTGCAAATTTAAATCTGGAAAGTTCATGTCAATACAGAGTTGGATATTTGACCTGGGCATGTTATGTGCTTTAATTGGCCCTGAAGGAGAGTGCGCGTGTGTGAAAATCACTCTCGATCTCCTTTCAAAATTGCTTTTTAATACTAGAAACAATCACTCACACCAGATTTTTGTTTGCAGCACATGGTGGGAGTTGTGCACATATTTTAACTGGTGTGAAATGCTGAGAACCATAGAATGGCTTAAGTTGGAAGGGACCTCAGAGATCGTCTACTCCAACTTCCCCTGCCATGGGCAGGGACACCTCTCAACTAGACTTGGTTGCTCAAGGGGTCATCCAACCTGGCCTTGAACACCTCCAGGGAGAGGATATCCACAACCACTCTGGGCAGCCTGTCACAGAGTCCCACCACCCTCATACTGAAGAACTTCTACATAAGATCCAGCCTAAACCTACTCTCTCTCAGCTTAAAACCATTCTCTTTAGTCCTCTTGCTAGACACCCTTATGAAAAGTCCCTCTCCAGCCTCCCTGTAGCTTCTCTTCAGGTATAGGAAGGCAGCTATAAGGCCTCCTCAGTCTTCTGCAAGCTGAACAACCCCAGCTCCCTCAACCTATCCTCATAGCAGAGTTGCTGCAGCCCTTGGATTATCTTTGTGGCCCTCCAGACATGCTCCAAGAGTTCTATGTCCTTCTTATGAAGCAGAACTAGATGCAGTACTTAAGATGGGGTCTCACAAGAGGAGAGTAAAGGGGAAGAATCACCTCTTTTGACTTGCTGGCCACAGTCCTAGGATACAATTTGCTTTGTGGGCTGCATGAGTGCACTGGGAAGTGGAGCTTGTGTCTGGATAGCTGACTGGAGGTGTCTCCAGGAACTTCAAAAGGAGTGAAATTTGGATGATCTGTATATAAGAAAAGAGGTCTGAGGGGTAGTTCTGAAGAAGTGTGATTTTTCTAGGGCTTGTTCTTCAGCCTAGGGAAGAGCAGACTGGAGGTTTGAAGGCAAAACAGATCATGGCACATCACAGGTTGTCCAGGGAGGTCATGGATGACCCCTCCCTGGAGGTTCCAATACCAGGTTGGATGAGGCCTTGATCAATCTGGTCTAGTGGAAGAGGACACAGTCTCAAGCTGCGCCAGGGGAGGTTTAGGCTGGAGGTGAGGAGAAAGTTCTTCACAGAGAGAGTGGTTGGCCATTGGAATGGGCTGCCCAGGGAGGTGGTGGAGTCACCATCCCTGGAGGTGTTCAAGAGGGGACTGGTTGGACTCGATGATCTTTGAAGTCTCTTCCAACCTTCTTGAAATGAAATGAAAAGTTGAAATGAAAAGTCCTTGCCCATGGCAGGGGGATGGTAGGACGTTTGGAACTAAACAATCTATAAGGTCCCTTCCAAGCCAAATCATTCTATGAATCCATGAATTTCCAGTGCCAACTGAGATTATTAAAGAACAGTGCTGTCTCGGTAGGAGGAGAATATCTTTCTTTCTTAAAAATGTGAATACTGTGGGTTTCTGCAGTAAAGTTCCACAGTTCTTGAGGTTCAAGGGAATTCAGGTAAAGATCTGCACATATTAAATTGCTATCATCTTTGAAATAATTTGTAACCCACACTAATAAAAACTTTTTCTCTCCTTTTCCCTCCAAAACATTCTCCAGATGTGCCTGATTCCACTTTCAACAGAGACGAACTCATCTCTATTATGAAAATACAAAGTAAGCTCGGAGCGTGGACATACTGAATAGAAATACAAGTGGTTCCTGCACTGGGAGAGGAAGGAAATTGGGTGGTTCAGAGTGTAGAATTACTGGTAAGTTAAGAAAGTGTATTCTAGTAGGCAAACCTTTTTCAGTACTTACGAAGAAGCTTGGCACAGGGAGAAACATGATTTCCTGGAATCAAGGTGCTGGGACTTGTTTGCCAGCCACTAAAGCCTTTAGGAAAATCTAGTAGCAAACTGGAAATGAAAGGGATCAGCTTCATCGCAGAATCACACAGAATGCCAGCATGGTAGGGGTTGGGAGAGACCAACATCTGGAGATCATCCAATCCAATCCCCCAGCTAAAGCAGGGTCACCCACAGCAGCTTGCCCAGGATCACAATGTCTAGGTGGGTTTGGAATCTGTACACAGAGGGAAACTCCACAACCTCTCTAGGCAGCCTGCTCCAGGCCTCTAGCACCAAAGAAGTTTCTCCTCCTGTTCAGATGGAACCTCCTGGGTTCCAGTTTGTATCCATTGCTCCTTCTTCTGTCACTGGGCCCCACTGACAAGAGTCTGGTCCCATCCTCTTGCCCCCCACCCTTTAGCTTTTGCTGAGCATTGAGCCCTTTCAGGCTGCTCTTCTCCAGGCTTACCAGCTGCAGGGCTGTCAGCCTTTCCTCCTCACAGAGATGCTTCATTCCCCTCAGCATGGTCATAGCTCTTTTGTGGACTCTTGAGTATTTCCCTGTCTCTCTTGAACTGGGGACCCCAGAACTGGACCCAGTACTTCAAATGTGGCCAAATGTTTCATATTGTCTGCTCCAGCTGATTTAGTTATCTCCTGGCCACTTCATTCCAGACATTGCTGGAAAGTGCTTTGACAACAGTGGTGAAGTTAACCACTATAGATTTTATCTGTTATGCTATAGAGAAATTTGTGTGGTATAAAATCTTGTTAAATAAGTGGAACTCACTAAGGCCACTGCTAAATATCCTGTTAAATTAAGTGTGCCTAGAGTCCTATATTTAGTGGAGCTGTTGCAGCTATTGCTAAATTCCAGCAGAGCTCAAGCATCTCCAATAATTATTACAGCAAAATTTACAGTGTGTATTTTTTGCTATGAACATACCTGGTGGATGAAATGCTGGACATGAGCCAACAAGTGTGCACTTGCAGGCCAATTTCATCATGGGCTGCATCCACAGCAGCATGGACAGCAGGTGGAGGGAAGGGATTTTGCCCCTCTGCTCCACTCTGCTGAGACCCCACCTGCAGTCTCTGCAGCCAGCTCTAGAGTCTTTAGCACAGGAAAGACATGTACCTGTTAGAGCAGGACCAGAGGAGGCCACAGCAGTGCTGGGAGGGCTGGAAGCCCTCTGTTGTGAGGTCAGGCTGAGAGAGAGAGGGTTCCTCAGACTGGAGAAGAAAAGGCTCCAAGTAAACTTTGTATGGCCAGCAAGAGTAGGGAAGTGATCATGCTCGTGCACTTGGCACAAGTGAGGTCTTGAATCCTGGGTTCAGTTTTGGGCCCATCACTACAAAAGAGACACTGAGATGCTGGAGTGGGTCCAGAGAAGGGCAACAAAGCTGGTGAAGGGTCTGGAGAACTGGTCTGCTGAGGAGCAGCTAAGGGAACTGGGTTTGTTTAGTCTGCAGAAGAGGCTGGGGGAAGACGTCATTGCACTCTACATGTCCCTGAAAGGAGTTTAGAGCCAGGTGGGGGTCAGTCTTTTGTCCTCAGTATTGGGTGATGGAGTGAGAGGAAATGGCCTGAAATTATGCCAGGGATGTTTAGCTTGGAGATTAGGAAAAAGTTTTCCTGCAAGAGTGGACAGGCATTGGAACAGGCGGCCCAGGGAGGTGAGGAAGTCACCATCCCTGGAGGGGTGAAACCTGTGGACATGGCACTTCAGGGGCGTTGTTTAATGATTGTGGTGATGTTGGATTGACGGTTGGACTTGATGATCTTAGAGGTCTTTTCCAACTGAAACAATTCTGTGATTCTAAATGAGCCTGTGTGTTTACTGGGAGGCTCTGGAAGTGAAATAAATTTTTTACCTTTTGTTTTTTCTGTCCAAGCTGTGTCTGCACGTGCAGGGCAGTGTGCGGGTACGTGTGGACTCCGTAGAACTGGGTATTGTTTTCTCCAAAATGAATCCACTTGAAGTTGGTCCTAGCCTGCCTCCTTCATCTGTGGAAATGGATATTAGGATTGCTGGGTTGAAAACGTGAGCTCAAATGCATCGAGAGTTTGATACTATTTTTCAAACTGCCAAGGAGATAATGTCAGAGCATTTCTGAAATGGGAGAGTAACATCGAGATATACGGCAGCAATCAGCTCACATCAGGCAAAGTACAGCAGAAAACCCTGGCTGGAGGAGACCACTACAGAATTTCCATTTTCATTCCCTGTGTCAACAGCTTTGTAACTTACCTAGCAGATTGTTTTATGTTTTCCAGACATATTCTCAGTAGACTGCAAACACTACATTCAGCTCAGCCTTCAGAACCCAAAGAATTAGATATGCTGTAGTTTATGAAATGGATGTTTATGAAAGTATCCTTTGTTTGAATGGCTCAAAAAACCCAACATGAATTCCAACTTTGACAGTGTAAGCAGAAAATAAGAGGGCCATAGTGATCTCCCAAATGTAGCCTTAACTATTGAGGTTCTCATATTGAAAATGCAATTTTCTGTCTAGATGTTTATGAATGTCTTCAAATTCCCTTTCATAATAGCCCCTTTTTGACAGGCCTTTTTCAACGCTGATATATGAGAAGAAAGGTTGCTGCAGAATGTACTATATACCATTACAGGAGGTACACCTCTGTCCCTCAAGCCAACAGCACTCTTTGGGAAGTCAGCAATGATATATGCGTGTGTAGGAGGTTGCAGAGCACCAAGATCCATTGCAGAGAAGTTGGATTCTTTTACTGAATCACAGGAAGTTCAGATGCTAAAATACTGTGTGACACCTTAGGGAGCATCCCTATGGAAAATGTATGAATTCTGTGTGATTTTATAAACTGAGGGTGTAACTCCAGCCATGAGTAATCTTGTCCTGATGTGAGCTGGAGGAGAACTGGCTCTGGTCAGTGCTAGGACTTCCCACCTCAGGCTCTGCTCAGGGAGGCACTTTCTGAAGTGCAGGGCAGGGTTGCAAAGGCTGCTTCTAGAGGGGAGAAGCTGATGGGGAGAGCTCCTGTCAAGGGCTGGGTTGCACAAAGGCTCTGCCTGAGACTTGCTCCTGGGCACCCCAAGGGCACTGCCACAGCTTGTGCCCCACCTTGGGCTGCAGCTGCAGAGAAGAGCAGCCAGGACAGGGGACCTCCAGCTGCATAACAAAGGATTGCAGCCTACAGATGGCATTTGCAGGAGAAAGCTGAGGGATCACCAGGGTCAAGCCTCTTCTTCAATGGCTGGCATCCTTTAAAGCTCATCTAGTCCAACCTCCCTGCAGTCAGCAGCACATTTGCAACTGGAGCAACCTGACCTGGAATGGTTCCAGGGATTGGACATCTAGCACATCTCTGGGAAACCTGGGCCAGGGTTTAACCCTCTGTGTTAAACATTCCTCCCTTCTCTCAAGACTGAGTCTCTCTCTGTTAGTTTAAACCATCACTCTTTATCCTGTGACCTCAAGCCCTGCTCAAAAGTTTGTCCCCAGCTTTCTGATCAGCCCCTTTAAGCACTGAAAGGCCACCAGAATGTCTCCCTGAAGCCTTGTCTTCTCCAGGCTGAACAACTCTAACTCTTGCATCTTGTCCTCCCAACAGAGGGGTTCCAGCCATTGCATCATTGTTGTGGCCTTCTCTGGACTCCCTCCAGATAAAATAATACACAATTATTTTTTAAATATAAGCATAAGTAACATTCACTTTCACCTCTATCCATGACTGTTCTCAGAAGGTACAAATGTCCAGGATAAGTGAAGAGAAATATTCATTGAGAAAGGGCTGGGAACTGACCTGGACAGGGTGTGCTGAGCCTATCTGTGTTCCTTACACTTTCTGGGAGGTGACATCCCTCAGAAAAATGGGGCTTACAGGACAGCTGGAGAGGGCCATTTTGCAAAGTTATGGAGTGACAGGATGAGGGGTAATGGCTTCAAACTCAAAGAATCTGCATTTAGATTAGATATGAGGATGAAATTATTCCCTGTGAGGGTGGTGGGGCACTGGAATAGTTTGCCCAGAGAAGCTGTGGAGGCTCCAAGCCTGCAAGTGTTGAAAGAAGGGTTGGATGGGGCCTAGAGCAAGCTGGTCTAGCTGGAGGTGTCCCTGCCTGTGGCAGGGGGTTTGGAACTAGATGATCCCTTCCAACCCAAAACATTCTGTGATTCTGTGAAAATAGTCCTGAGGTGATCCTGAGTCCAGGAAATGCAGCTGGGAGGAGGTTCTGCTCCCATGTGTACATCGATGTACTCAAATCTATTCCATGCTCAGCTTTCTAAGTTGGTTTAATACTACGCATTAAAATGCCAACTGACCTGCAACAGGAGCAAAAAATATTGTTAGTGACATTAAGCACCTTAACATGAAATAATTCAAGTTAACCTGCAGCAGATTTTAAGCTTAAGCAAGTCCCAGGGTGGTAAAGGTAAAATGCAGACCCTGAAAAGGTCAGGCATCTGCTGAGCCCTCCGTGTGATCCCAGTCCTCACAAAAATGAGATGTAGGCAAAGGCGACTCCAGAGCAAGCCTGAGGAATAAGAAAAGAGGTGTGCAAGTCAAAAGAGAGGTAACATTTATATTCTGATGATGCTATGAGGTACCAGGAATCAGAAGCAGCCAGTGAACAACTGCTCTGGCTGCTGTATTTGCAAAACATGTCATAAAAGTACTTTGGTTCTATGTCTATGTTTAGCCTGTATCTGTGCTTAAACTACAGCAGATGCTCTATCACCTGATGACCCCTTCCCAGAAGAGAAAGGGGATTAGGAAAAGGAGAGAAGACCCAAGGGTTGACATGAAAATGGATTTAGTGAAGCAGCAAAAATGATACTGATGTCAACATGAAGGATGTAAAGCTACACTCAGCCCAGCAAAGGTCTGGCAGTCACACTAAACAGGAATGCAGTCCTCAGGAAGCAGGAGAAGGAATCATCTCAGAATGGGTTTGGTTTGGAAAGACCCCCTTTCCATGGGCAGGAACACCTCCCACTAGGTCAGATTGCTCAAGGCCCCATCCAAGCTGGTTTTCAGCAATTTCAGGCTTGGAGCCTCCTTAACTTCTCTGGGCAACCTGTTCCAGTGTCTCACTACCCTCATGGGGAAGTATTTCTTCCTCCTGTCTAATCTAAATTCAGCTTCTTCCAGTTTGAGGAGGAGAAGGAAGGAGAGCCCAAACAAGAGGAGCCCAAGCAAGAGAAGCAAGAGGAACACAAGCAAGGGCAGGAACATAAGCAGATTATTCTCTCCTTAGCATACTTCCTGTTTTATACTGAGAGTGATGTTCGTGGTCTGGGACACACCTGAAGCCAACTTTGGTCAGCTGTCCAAAATAATGCCCACTGAAATTCTATCCCAGCCAAACCAGGACATTCTGCTCTCAGGATTCCTCCAAACCACTGTCATCCCATGTGTAGTTTTAGTTTCAGCTGAAATTCCTAGGCATGCAAGAGGAAAATCAGTGAAGTTTAACCCAGGGGGTGGGTGTCAAGATGAAGGTACTGGTCTCTTCAGTGGTGCCCAGTAATAGGACAAGGAACAATGGATATAAGCTTCAAGAGAGTAAGTTCCACCTAAACATGAGGAGAAAATTCTTTTCTGTGAGGGTGACAGAGCACTGGAACAGGCTGTCCAGAGAGGTTATGGAGGCTTTCAAAACCTGCCTGGATGCATTCCTATGTGGCCTGCCCTGGGTGATTTTGCTTTGACAGGGGGGGTGGACACAATGATCTCTGGAGGTTCCTTAAAACCCCTAATGTTCTACAGCTCTCTGGTTCTAGGGTTGAGTAATTTGATCCTGAACTGGAAGATGGCATAGAGCTCATTTTGGTTAGCCTGTTCTGTCAACACTAGAAAAATAAAAATGTTTCTCTTGATTCCAAGGATATTTTAAATGCTGCTTTTTAGATCTTGTTTTATTTTGCTTGAAAGTCCAAATGCATTCTTCCCAGAAGTTTTAGGCTTGTCCTTTTAGGTTTTTTTTTTTAATGGGTATCCTGTCAGTTTTTAAATACAGCCTTTTCATCTTGCCAATGAATGGCTTTGATCTGCAGATGAGAACAGATGAGATGCAGCTTCCTCATCCCTCAGCTTTGCCAAGATATTTGAGGGCGTCTGCGACCAAGCCTGTCACAGTCCTAAAATCAGGGAAATAAAATCCCTGACTGGACTTTCCAAAGCACAAGAGGTCTGTGGTTTAGTAGCATAAAAATGAATGAAGTAAAAAGGAACACAGTTTGACTAAATTATTCTTTGGTTTACTTCTGTAGTAATAGCTGTGAAAAAACATGATGTTCCTCTTTCCCTGTACCACCCCTTCATGTGACAAGCGAGCTGGCAGGGGAGGAGCTCTGGGCACAGAGGAATACCTGGGACCTACACAACATGCCCCCAAAGTAGTCTAAAAATATTTATTCTGAAGCTGGCAATATACTGTGATGTTGCAGGAGCGTACAATCAGAGAGTCATGGAATTGTTTTGGTTGAAAAGGCCTCTAAGATCATTGACTCCAACAGTCAACCTAACACCACCATGGCCGTTAAACCATATCCCGAAGTGCCACGGTCACATGTTTCTTGAACACCTCCAGGGATAGTGACTCCACCACCTCCCTGGGCAGCCTGTTCCAATGCCTGACCACTTCTGCAGGAAAGAAATTTTTCCTAATACCCAACCTAAACCTCCCCTGGCACAATTTCAGGCCATTTCCTCTCATTCTATCACCTGATACTAGGGAGAGGAGACCAACCCCCACCTCACTCCAACCTCCTTTCAAGGATTTGTAGAGAGCTATGACGTCTCCTCCTATCCTCCTCTTGGCCTCCTCTTCTCCAGACTAAACAATCCCAGTTCCATCATCTGCTCCTCATATGACATTCTCAAAATGGTCCAGGCTGAATTAGAGGAGGACTCCAGGCTACCCCTGTGCCCCATCAAAGCTACGTCCAGGTTCAGACTTGGCTGATTACAGCTTTCCCCAAGCAGGTCTTGAAACCACAGAGAATGGGGATACCAGAGGGTGTCCCTGAGATCCTGTGTCCTCATTGGAAAGATGCATTGCTGCAAATCCAGTGCTTTGGGTGATTCTCAGTGCCTAAGCTCAGGCATGTTTTGAGGGGAAATGGACTTTTTTTTTTTTTTCCTCAACTCCTATCAAATTACAGAGTGGTTGGTTGGAAGAGGTCACCCAACATTAGTCTCAAAAATACCACAGCTCTTTCAGATTCGGCTGAGTGCTTCTTTTTAGTTTAACTGCTGCTTGAATTCTGCAGCATATTCCAGGGACTAAGTAAATAAAACACCATCCATGCCATGGGATCAGCATACTAATTTATGGCCAGATCTGAAACCTTTTCCCAAGGCAAAATACAATTAAAGCCAGGCAGAACTTGACCTGAGTGAGCACTTCAGCATTTGATCTCTGAATTTCACTTTTCTGCATTTTTATTATTTTTTAGACAGTAGTAAAAGTGTTTTTTTTTTCCTGCTGGTGGTTTTACATTGTGCTGGAGACTGAATTCCTTGCAGTAAATACCTCACCTCTGGAATCCTAATCGTCTATAGCATGCTCTCTATGGAACTTCATTCTTATTGGGATAAAAAAATTTAAAAAATATATGTTTTTAAAGCACATCCATGACATTTTTGTTAACCTGGTTCTAACAGTGATCTGGTGGCAGCAGTAAAGGATGAAAAGCATAGAAACAGGCTGAGATCTAATCTGACCCAACTCATTGATTCCCTCCCTGCCCTTGGGTAAGCCTTTTGACCTGTCTGTGCCTCAGTCAACTCAGCTGGAAAATTGGGTAAAGAGCGAAGCCTGTTAGAAAACCATCTTCAATTTGAACAAAGATTTCCCCAAAAAAACAGTGAGTCTAGTCATTTTTGTACAGACATAATTGATTGAGGACTGCACAAGAATAACATCCTGAGCTGTGGGATACCAGGGATGACATCTCATTCGTCGTGCGGTGGCTGGGTGGTCTCTGCATCCACCTGAGCTTGGCCACTTTTCATGTGTCCAGGGCTGTATTTTCACTCTGAGGGGATTAGTCTGGCCATGTCTGTCCTTAGTAATAATGTGTCTCCAGTATTGCATGAGTCTAAGAAGGTGCTGGGGAGTAAATACTGTTCCTGATCAGTTCAAAATTACTGAACTAAATTATTAACTTCTATATTTTTCATGACATACATTAGAAATAGTGTGGCCAGCAGGAATCATCCCCCTGTACTCAGCACTGGTGAGGCTACACCTTGAATCCTGGGTTCAGTTTTGGTTTCTTTACTCTAAGAAGGACATTGAGGTGCTGGAGTTGATCCAGAGAAGGGCAACAAAGCTGGTGAAGGGTCTGGAGAACAGGTCTTGTGAGGAATGGCTGAGATATCTGGGGTTGTTCAGCCTGGAGGAAAGGAGGCTGAGGGGAGACCTTCTGTGTCTCTACAACTCCCTGCAAGGAGGTTGAAGTCATATGTGGGTTGGTTCCCTAAGTGGCAAATGCTAGGATGAGAGGAAGTGGCTTCAAGTTGTGCCAGGGGAGGCTTAGGTTGGACATGGACAACGTCTTCCCAAAAAGGGTTTTCAAGCCCTGGACCTCCAGGGATGGAGTCCTCATCCCTGAAGGAGTTTCAAAGCCATGTAGATGTGGTGCTGAGGGACATGGTTAAACGGTGACCTGGCAGTGCTGAGTTAATGTTTGGACTTGATGATCTTAAAGATCTCTTCCAGCCAAAATCATTCTATGATTCCATGACCTAAAGTGGCCTCACATGCCACTGTATCAACAAAACATAAAAATAAAATCAGGTCTGTACCCAGAATTCACCTGATGATCTCCAGCGTGCCTTTGCCATCTCAAGCCAGGTTTCCTGCCATCAGTGGGTAACCAGTGGTGCCTGTAGTTACCAAGATGAAGATTCAGGCTGCAATGCTGACATCAAGCCTTTGGTGTATGCTCAAAGCAGGACTAGTTTGCTCTGTGGGGTACCTGCCCTCAGGGGCGTGGAGTTGGCTTTGTTCCAAGCCTCCCAGCCTCGGTGGGAGCCACTCATCCTGCCTGGCTGCTGCAGCAGCCCCACAGTGCCATCAGGAGCAGTCGAAGTCACGCTGAGGCGAGCCAAGGGCATTTCCATGGCATGTGGATAACCACATGGAATTGGCAGCAGGCGACCGGCCGCGTGCTCAAAGCTCCCGACTCTCACGGATTTGGCACTGTTTGTCCTGGGCAAAGGCCAGCTTCTCTTGCTGGTGCCAGCATGTTTAAACTATCCTGGATTTACTAATCTATTCTCCATGACCCACGCTGGAAAAATGACCGTTTCCTTTTCCCAATTCCCACATCTGTGATTTGTTTTCCTCCCTTTGCCTTCCCGAGACTTGGGAAGGAGTTCAGGAATGTTCAAACCCAAGATGACCTCCAATGCTGAGTGGCATTTATCTGGCAGAGCTTGTAGGTAAATAGTTAAGGGGAAATGAGCAAGTTTCTTCACTTCCATGTGCATATTTCTGGGTGTTTTCAAATTAAATAAAACAATTTGATTTTGTTTGATGTTAGCAAGCTGTGTGGCAAGAGTGGGACAGATCAAGTATTTCCAGTGGAAACCAGTAAATCCTGCTATGCCAGTTAATTGGCTCCATCATTATCCTTCCATGAAACATTCTATGGTGTAACATTACTATTAGGTGCAAACACCTAAGCAAAAAATCACTTTTACTAGTCCAAATGAAATTACTAGGTGGGAATGACATTTATGCTGGAATCAAATCATCACTGTGCCTCATGTAATGTTTTATATATATATATATATATGTGTGTGTGTGTGTATAAAATTAAGAAAAATCCCATGCTCTGCTCACTATAAAGGTGTGGGCAGAGAGAAACAAAATGAAATTTCATTTGAAAATATTCAGGTTTCTCAATGGTGTAGTCTGAAAGTGCATGTATGTTTCAAGTGGAAGAAGTAAACATCAAGGAAATCTGAAAAGCAGAGAGGAGAAACACAGCATGGAAACAAAATGCAGCCAGAATGTGAAAAATGACACAAAATAGTGCCTCTCAAATCCAGGGTTCTGTTTTGAGACCCTCACTCTAAGAAGGACATTGAGATGCTGGATTCTGTCTAAGCAACGGCAACAAAGCTGGTGAAAGATCTGGAGAACAGGTCTGGTGAGGAGCAGCTGAGAGAACAGGAGTCGTCGTCCAAGCTGGAGAAAAGGAGGCTGAGGGGAGACCTTCTGTCTCTCTACAATTCCCTGGAAGGAGGTTGAAGCCAGTTGGGGGCTGGTTTCTTCTTTTTGCAAGTAGCAAGTGACAGAACCAGAGGAAATGACCTGAAATTGTTCCAGGGGAGGTTCAGGTTGGACACAAGGAACAATTTCTTCCCCAGAAGGGTTGCCAAGGCCTGGAAGAGGCTTCCCAGGACAGTGGTTGACTTCTCATCCCAGGAGGTATTTAAAAGCCATGTAGATGTGGTGCTGAAGGGCATGGTTTAGTGGTGAACTTGGCAATGTTAGATTAAGTTGGATTTGTTGATATTGAAGGTCTTTTCTAACTTTAATTATTCTCTGATTCTATGAAAATACAGAATAATAAAATCAGAGTTTCATAGTATTGTTGTGGTTGAAAAGACCTCTAAAATCATTGAGTCCAACCATCAGCCTAATACCACCATGGCCACTAAACCATGTCCCCAAGTAGCATGTCCACATGTTTCTTGAATATCTCCAGGGACTGTGACTCCACCACCTCTCTGGGCAGCCTGTTCCAATGCCTGACCACTCTTTCAGTAAGGAAATTTTTCCTAATATCCAACCTAATATTCCAGCCATGCAATGAGCTGACTTAATTCATACAAAAAAAATCACCCTCTTTTTACCTCTTTTTTTTTTTTTCCAAAGAAGAGGCCTTGATAATCCTCCCTAAGTGCAATTTTTTGTGGTTCTTTTTAATCTAAATAAAGAGATTTTACAATTTTTTTAGGCATGAAGATATATATGCACCCCTGGGGAAAAAAAAGGACAATAAAAACAATCCCATCTGAAGAGAGGTAAACTTGTTAAGAAAGATTAAAAGGAGATTTAACCACCAGAGTTACTATCCACAAAGATGCTTATATGTCCATTTATTTATTTAAATTTCTTTCCTTTTTTTTTTTTTTTTAACAAAAACTCTGTGGAAATTCAGTGTCAAAATAGAAACTGAAGGCTAAAAATGGGATCTAGGTCTACTGTATATTCCTCTGGGCTTGCAAAGACTAAGCAGAAGTACAGGAATTACCCACAAATATTTGGTGTGTTTTATATCAAGAGCCTAAAATAGCTGCATACTTAAGGAATTAAGGGGAGAGGAATTTTACAAGAGCTGATTAAATTCGCTCTGATGCTGCTTTTTAGATTAATGGCCCAGAATGAGGAGCTCAATTTTTCTGACTTTTGATCCACGTTTCCTCCTAGGCAGAAGAATTGGATGCTAGGAATTAGCTGCATAGCAATGAGCGTCAGCAAATTCTCTCAGGCTTGCATGCAGCATGCTAGTGATGGGTGAATCCTCCTGCCCTGTCTTCTTCTCTGAGGTGGCATGTTATAGAATCATAGAATTGTTTTGGTTGAAAAAGACCTCTAAGATTATCAAGTCTAGCTATCAAACTAACACCACCATGGCCATCAAACCACATCCAGAAGTGCAATGTCTGCATTTCTTGAACACCTCCAGGGATGGTGACTCCACCACCTCCCTGTGCAGCCTGTTCCAATGCCTGACCATTTTTTAACTACTATGCAACCTAAAGCTCCTCTGGCACAATTTCAAGCCATTTCCTCTCGTTCTACCACTAAATACTAGGGAGAAGACACCAACTCCCACTACAACCTCTTTTTAAGGACCTCTTTTTAAAGAGCAATGAGGTCTCAGCATCCTCCAGATGAAACAACCCCACTCCCCTCAGCCACTCCTCACCAGATCTGTTCTCCAGACCCTTCACCAGCTTTGTTGCCCTTCTCTGGACAAGCTCCAGCCACTCAATGTCTTTTTTGTAGTGAGGGGCCCAAAACTGAACATGCTGATGTGTACGTCATCAGAAGTCCCCAATCTCCTCTGAAAACTTTTGGTTACTCACATGTAATCTGCTGTTATCACTCCTAAGTTCCTTTTCCTTTTCCTTTGTCCTGATTTCCTTTCACCATCAAGCACCTTTGTTTAAGATTATTTTTCCCTAGATATATTAAGTTACATTTGTCCAAGTCAAATGTCATTTATCACCCTTCAGTAAAAGGTTGCACATTCTGCTTTCAAATACCCTCTGATTTCTGAGGCCATCAGCTCTGGGTATCGTAGAAACAGAAGTCAGAGAGGAAAAGTGTATTAGGTCATCCAGCCCATCTCCCTGCCAGTGCTTCATGGATAGTTCTGCCTCTTGCTGTGGTGACAGGTACTGTCCAAAGGGAGTCGTGGTGGTATCTTGCCCCAAGATGCCACCTTTTGATACCTCCTTTCTTTGTATCCAAGCTCAGTGTTTACATTCACAGGCAGATAAGTTTTTCTTTCATGTCCTCAAGCCATCAGAAGAGGAAAACCCAGTGTGCTGGTGGAATGACTCCGCCATTGTTACTAGCTGACCCTGAACTGTTTCAAATGATATTGCATGTCTGCATCCAAGAGTTGCAATGGTGATGATGGTGAGTCATGACTCAGGCCCTCAGTGTAGAGTCTTCCCATCTTCATCCAAGCACCATCTCAATACATAAGGGTTGGAAATACAGAGCAATTTTTTTGGCATAGCTCTTAAATATATGCCATAGGTCAGGGCTGGGCTGGCCACCAGAGGAATGCAAGAGGCTCTCCATGACCCCCTCTGACTTTCCAAAGGGAAGAGCAAAGAGAGATTGATGGGGTGGGAAAGGAAATCATCCAGCTAGGAAAGAAAGAAGAACAATCCCATGGAACAGAGACACAGAGACACACACCAGTATAGAACCTAACCCCTAGTGGCAGTGATGGCACCATTGGCACCATTGATGCTGGGGGCAGGCACTATGCAAGTCTCACTCTGGACTCAGCAGCAGATGGGAACCAGATTCAGGAACACAAGGATGAGGATGGAAGTCAGAAGGAGCAGAGTGCATGTGGGACACCAGCCGTTGGAGAAGAGGCTTGGCCCTGGTGATCCCTCAGCTTTCTCCTGCAGATGCCATCCATGGGCTGCAATCCCTTGTTGGACAATTGAGGGTCCCTGTCCTGGCCACTCCTCCCCACAACTGCAGCCCAAGATGGGGCACAAGCTGTGGCAGTGTCCTTGGTGTGTCCATGAGCAAGTCTGAGACAGAGCCTTTGTGCAGCCCAGCCCCTGGCAGGATCTCTCCCCATCAGCTTCTCCCCTGGCTGTGCAACCCTGCCCTGCACTTCATGAAGTGCCTCCCTGAGCAGAGCCTGAGCTGGGAAATGACAGCACTGAATTACTCCTGGTCCAACTCAAACCAGAACAACGTGGAAATGTTTTGTGTAGAATGAAAGGCAGAAGTATAAAGCGATCAAAAAACTCTATCCTTTTGGTGGTGAATGAACACAAACAGCCAAACTAAGGGGCTAATCCTTTTCTCACTGAAGTCAGCAGCAAAGCTCCCTTTGATTTCAACAGGCATGAATTACAGGCGAGGAGAAAAAACAGGTTATTTGTAATTGTAATTGACTGAGTTTGGAGTGAGAACGTCACTGCATGGTGGGAAGGTGCACATCCTAATTGTCTTCAATTTCTTGCTGTTGCTGGATTTAACTGTGACTACCCGGCGGTCTCTAATTTTTTTTTTTATTATTTCTTTCCCCTGCTGGGACACTTTGCTGTGCATGTTAAGAGGAGGGACAACCCTGTCTGATGTTCAATTATGTAAGAACCCAGTGATTTTTGTAAATGCTTTTTTTTTTTTTTCACTTTTCCTTTTTTTGATGTGTGGTAGATTTCTTTGTTGCTTTCAAAATAACAGCGTCAGATTCAGCATGGTGAGAGTGGCCTTGGAACAAAGGGGATATAGAAAAAGCAGATAAGTCTTTTAGCCTAACTATAACTGAAAAAAAAAAGAAAAATTAAATACTTTAAATGTACCTTCTGAATTTAGGTGAAACCTTCAGCTTGACTGTTTTTGGGCTTAGCAACTAACTGTAAAAGCATTTTATGTTAGAGAAGTAATAAATTGATCAGATATTGTTTGTTTAGCAATTATGGGATGTTTATGGTCAGACTATGATCTTAAAAGTCTTTTCCAACCTTAATGATTCTGTGATTTTCTGATTTGTTAATCTCTTCAGAATTTTTCTATCAGTATAAATATGCTACACTTCTGCTGCTTTCAAAAGCAGATAAATAAGGTCACAGAATTATAGGCTTATAGAATTTTTTTGGTTGGAAGAGACCTTTAGAATCATTGAGTCCAACCATCAACCTAAGACCACCATGGCGTTTAAACCATATCCCAAAGTGTCATGTCTACATGTTTCTTCTCTGGCCAGCTGTGAGGACACGCAGCTTCCCTTGACCAAGGCTTTTCAGGATTGTTTCTTGTTCCAGAAATGCTGAATAGGGAACAAGTCCTCTGAGGAGCAGGTGAGGGAACTAGGGTAGCTTAGTATGAAGCAAAGGAGACTGAGGGGAGGCCTCGTTGCTCTCTACAAGTCCATGAAATGAGGTTATAGTGAGGTGGGAGTCAGTCTCTTCTCCCTAGTATCAAGTGATAGAATGAGAGGGAATGGCCCGAAATTGTGCCGGGGGAGGTTGATGTTGGACATTAGGAAAAATTTCTTTCCTGCAAGAGTTAATCAGGCACTGAAAGAGGCTGCCCAGGGAGGTGGTGGAGTCACTGTTCCTAGAGGTGTTCAAGAAAAATGGAAACATAACATTTTGGGCCATGGTTTAATGGCTGTGGTGGTGTTGGGTTGATGGTTGGACTTAATGATCCTCCCATCTTTTCCAAGCAAAACAATTCTATGATTCTATAAAAAACTCTGCAGACAGGAGACTTTTCCATAATTAAACTCTGTGCAAAATAAAGGGAGGTCTTCATCACACTCTTTGTATTCATATAAAATCTGTTGCCATGGGAGCTGGCGTTGAACAGCAAGGTAGGCAAAAGCAGGAACGTTCCATTACATTTGCCCTGTAGCCACTGGAGGGTCCCTTAAAATAAAGTCACCTTTTATCTTTCCTTTCTGAATAAACATAAAACTAGATTTTTTAGTGCAAAATCCTGATTTCAAGGTTATTGATGCCAGGCTAGATTAATACAGTCTGTGCGATAGCATACAAAATCCCCAGCAAAGCCAGGGATACTCCTGTCTTTTGAAAGCTTGACATTTGTTTTTCATAATGAACTTAAAGGTCACCAGCTACAGATGAATCAGGATACCTGCTCGAGTTTACATTTACATGCATTTTATTTTATTCCCATGTGTGCTTTTTATGAGATCCATCACTGGAATAAAACTGTAGCTCTCTCTTATTATCCAGGTTTGAGAGTCTAGAAGAGTTATCAACCTGCTGCCTTTAAGAGCAGATGAGTTGACTTCAGCGCATCGCAGTGCCGCTGCCGTTCAGGGTGCTTCAAGAAATGTCTGTTTTGGTTTTGTTTTTTTATTGCTGCTTGGCCTAAACATCAGCACTAATTCCAGCTGACAGAATGTTAAAAGTGGCTCTTGATTCCTAATCTCTGATTCTCTGTGTTTTGTCATCCTGTTCAATCCCTGAAATCATGGCAATGTTGTCCAAGTTGATGAGAAATTGCAGAATTCCAGCATAGCAAGGGTTGGGAGGGACCTCTAGAAATCATCCAGTCCAACCCTCCTGCTAAAGCAGGGTCACACACAGCAGGTTGTCCAGGATGACAGTGTCCAGGTGGGTTTGGAATTTCTCCAGAGAAGGACACTCCACAACCTCTCTGGGCAGCCTGCTACAGGCCTGCAGCACCCTCACAGCAAAAGTTTCTCCTGTTCAAGTGGAACCTCCTGGGTTCCAGTTTGTGACTGTTGCCCCTTGTCCTGTTGCTGGGCACCGCTGACAAGAGTCTGGCCCCCATCCTCTTGTCCCCTGCCCTTTTGCTCTTGCTGAGCACTGAGAAGATCCCCTCTTAGGCTGCTCTTTTCCAGGCTAAACATCCCCAGGTCTCTCAGCCTTTCCTCCTCAAAGAGATGCTTCAGTCTCCTCAGCATCTTCATTGCTTCCACTGGAGTCCCTCTGGTAGTTTCCTGTCTCTCTTGAACTGGACAGCTCAGAACTGTACACTACTCCAGAGAGAAAATAGTTCCCAAAAGATGGTTTGTGTGTATTGATGCTTGTTTAATTCTTACTTTATTTCTGCAGATGACGATGCAGTTACTTAAAATGCAGGTTTTGGAACTTCTGGAATGCCTCATTCAGACTCACAATGAGCATGTCCTGTGTCTCCCGCATATGAATGTTTGTTGTTGTTCAGACTAGCAAGTGACCTGTATTGCTGCATGGAATTTTTTTTTCTTGAAACCAAATAACATTTTATATTTTTACCAAAATACCTGTGGAGCTGACAGAGCATGATGCATTCATTTTCCTTGATTTTGTAGTGAGGGAAAAGGCTAGCATGAATAATTCAAAAATAATGCTGAGACTGTTAAGATTTAGTACTGGAGAGGTCATCACAGTTGGGAGAATGAGCTAGGAGACTATTACTATTCCACGATCTTTGAATCTCAAGGTGACATCATTATTATTTCTCTATATCTATAATGTGGTGCTGCAACCAACTTATTGCAGTGTTTCTCATGTAGGGTAGAAAGATCAATTACATACAGACCTCAAAATGTGAACTATAAGCATAGTGTCCAATAAAACTGTCATTAACAGTCACCACAATTTTAACTGTATGCTTCCAGGTCAAGCTGCTTTAAAAATGATAACTGACATTGAAAGGTTGAATAAAGAGCACCCTGTTTCCAACGGGTATGATTCTCCACCCAAATAAGTTCTCATTAACAAATCTGTTAATTCAGTTCACAAAAGAATTCAGGGTTTGTTTCCTTGTTTCTGGTACAGCCACAGACAGCCCTGGAAAAAAAAAGAATAAAATCCCGTTTTCCATCTGATCATCATCAATGCTAGTGTTGTTGAATGAAGATAAAGCATCCCTGTGCAATTTGAATCATAGAATTGTTTGGTTGGAAAAGACCTCTAAGTTCATCAAGTCCAACCACCAACCCAACACCACCATGGCCATTAAACCATGTCCCAAAGTGTCATGCCCACACATTTTTTTAACAGCTCCAGGGACAGTGACTGTGCCACCTCCCTGAGCAGCCTGTTCCAATGCCTGAGCACTCTTGCAGGAAAGAAATATTTCCTCATCTCCAACCTAAACCCCCACTGAGTTTTTCAAACCATAATTTGGATTAATTTATTGCTGTCTTTGAGGAGAAACTGAAAGGTATCACCCAAATAGAAATTCTGCTTGGCCAATGCTCTCTTTGGTGGTCTGTCTTCTCCTCAGTATCAGGCAATAGAATGAGAGGAAATGGCAAGAGTGGTCAGGCATTTGAGCAGGCTGCCCGGAGAGGTGGTGGAGTCACCATCCTTGGAGATGTTTGAAAAAGTGTGGACATGGCACTTTGGGACATGGTTTAAGTAGCCATGGTGGTCTTAGATTGAAGGTTGGACTGGATGATCTTTGAAGTCTTTTCCAACCAAACCAATTCTATGATTCTGTATAGAACATCTTACTGCTGCTGGGGTGGTTCCAGCAGCCACTCCATGGTGATTCTTCTCAGACCATCTGCATTGATGGCTCTTGGATAGCCAACAACTCCTTCGTGATTAGGGTCTAAATGGTCTTGTCAGTGATTTTATTTTCTCTAAATTCTGATTTATATTCCTTTGCTTCTCTGAATTAGACATTCTTTAGAATAAAATATAATAATATTAATATTAAGTAAGGATATAGAAGGAGCAAACAGATGAAAATATGCAAGCAGTGAAGATCCTTTCTTATTTTCCTTTCAAGGCTTTCTGGTGTGCACAGCTGGAGGAAAAGGGCACCGTGGCAGGACCACAGACTCCAGCCCTGCTGAACCAGAAGATTAAGAGGAGATTGGTCAGAGGAATCACAATTATAGCAGCTGGGAGAGTGTGATCCTGCAGCAGGAGAAATGAAACAACTGTGAAACAATGTCTCTCTAATGACTACAGGAAAATTAGAAAGCAAGTAATTCTGTGGCTTCCTAGCTATGACTTTTTTCCCCTGTTCAGCCAAACATTTATTTTAATTTTTAGCATTTGGAGGAAAGCCACATGACTAAAGCTCCAGGTCACCCTCATTATGCAACCTTAACAGCCAGAATTTTTTTGTCAGCCTATTGCACATAATGGTGTCTATCCTCTGGAGTGAGCATAGTCCAGAGACAAGGGTGATGAACAAATGGGGTGAGGGCTGCTTGGCCTTTCATTCAGTTTGGGAGTGTCAAAGGATTGGAGCATCATCCCTAACAGTGGTAGTCTTCTTGTTGGATACCTAAGAGTTAGAGAAAGAATGGAGATCAGAGAATGAAATAGATTTCATAGCAAAAGTGCTGATGATCTTGGAGATGTATTCCTCCTTCTGTCTTCATCACAGTTGACCCCCACAGAATCACAGAATAGCAGGGGTTGGAAGGGACCTCTTGAGATAGAGTCCAAACTCCTTGCCAAGGCAAGTTCACCTAGAGCAGGTCACACAGGAACACATCCAGGTGGGTTTTGAATGTCTTCAGAGATGGAGATTCCACCACTTCTCTGGGCAGCCTGCTCTAGGGCTCCAGCACTCTCACAGCAAAGCATGCTGAGGTGGAACTTCCTGTGTTTCAGCTTATACCCCTACAACTCGAGTTTGGGGATAAAACACTAAAGAGGAAATCAGGAGGTCATGTTTCTCGTGCCATTCAGTGTCATCTGCTTCTGATGTGAACCTTAGCAACCCCATAAACTGCTGTCTGCTTTGGTTACCAAATCAGGGTCAGTCAACAAGCAGTGGAACACTTCAATTATTATGACGCTAAATAATTGTAATTATACTAATTATACTGTTTGAGATGAACATCATCCTGGAGGATTGGGCAGCACTGGCATGGTGACCGAGGGTTTGGTCAGCAGGTGCCTTGGCACGCCAGAGACTGCCTCTGGTCCAGGCTGATTCAAAACTATGGTGTGATTTTATGTCTTATGACTCTAGAGTGAACATGGCCATAGCAATTGGACTTTGCAATGTGTTTGCCCAAAGATGGCAGAAAAAGGGACATCTTCAAATCCTTGGTTCTCTTTAAGGTGACAGACCAAAGAGACTTTCCTATGGGAGAAGCATTTGGGCAGTTTAGATTGCTGCTTCATCTGCTTCTAGTAGAATCATAGAATGTTTTGGGTTGGAAGGGGTCTTTAAATGTCCCTGCAGTGAGCAGGGACATCTTCAGCTAAAGCAAGTTGCTCAGAGCTCCATCCAACATGACCTGGAGTGATTCCATAGATGGGACATATACCTGCTCTGGGCATCCTCATCAGAGATACTGCAGTCACCTCAGGCACTTCGTAGCCTCTGCTGGGCTCTCTCCAGTAGTTCCTTGCCTCTATTGAACCAGAGAGTCCGGAACTGGAACCAGAACTCCAGATGTAGCCTCGCTACGGCAAAGTATAGGGGGAAGAAAACCTCTCCCAACCTGCTGACCACACTCTTCTTCCTGCCTCACAGGATCTCATTGGCCTTCTTGGCCATGGGGGCACATCACTGGCTCATGGGCAACTTGTTGCCCCCCAGTACTCTCAGGTCCTTCTCCACAGAGCTCCTTCCCAGTAGGTCACCCCTCATCTGTACTGGTGCAGGGAGTTATTCCTTCCCAGGTGCAGGACCCTCTATACTTGCCCTTACTGAACTTCATGAGGTTCCTCTGCCTTAACTCTCCAGCCTATATTGCTCTAGTCTTGTAACACATCACTGCATCCAGCAACCCATGCAGATTCCTCCTACACAAGCCTCCCAAGGTGAGCATTCACTCCAGAGCTGTCCCTCTCCATGTCTGGAACACATGCACAGATCCCTGATGCCATCAAGGTCTGCCCTTGTTTTGGAGAACACACAAAGGCAGTCTGATGATTTTTAAAATAAGTTATTTTTTAAATGTTCGAAGTTCCTATTTCATTGAAATCACAGCAAGTCCAAGGAAGACTCTCATTTGTGTAAAGCTGTCATTGACCTTACATTTTACAGTTTTCTGGAATTGTAGTGGAGGATTTTTTGCTGTCCTTACATTTTATGA
Organism: Indicator indicator; assembly: GCF_027791375.1. NCBI lineage: Eukaryota > Metazoa > Chordata > Aves > Piciformes > Indicatoridae > Indicator > Indicator indicator. The sequence continues at coordinate 34,070,036 of NC_072016.1, read as the reverse complement.
CCTGGGTCTGTTCTTGTGGGGTCATCTGAAATGGGAACTGCTTTCAAAACTGAGAGTCCCAGAAAATCTGTTTGGCTGATTGCTGGCCAAGAATTTGAGCTTTTCCACTTTCTTTTGTGCCATGAAGGACCTGCTGTCCTAGTGGGAGCTGCTTGAAGCTGTGCTGTCCAGGAGGAGTTCCAAACACAAATCATGACACACAAACACACGTCAGCTTCAGTTCCCTGGGAGATGCTGGTTTCCACAGGGAGGGAAGGATGCTCTACTGGGTTAACACCAACCAGAAGCAATAAATCAGTGCAATCACAAATAGGAATGAACCATTGTTGCACTTACTTCATTGCTTCTCTGTACTTCCTAATGTATGGAAACAACTGGAGGAGAAGGAACTGCAGTATCCAGAGCAGGGTGTCCAATGTGCTAGCATTGGGATGGATCACAATGAAAGCATAAATAAAAGAGTAAAAACATTCATAATAAAAACAATCCAGTTAATTATGAGTTGATAAAACTGCTAATAATAATTAAAGATTTTAGAATTGTTGAATTGTGGAATTGTTTTGATTGGAATGATAATCTCTAAGATTATCTCTAAGATAATTGAGTCCAAACATCAACTCAACACCACCATGACAACTAAACCATGTTCCAAGGTGCCATGTCCACACATTTCTTGAACACTCTCAGGAATGATGACTCCACCACCTCCCTGGGCAGCCTGTTTCAATGTCTCACCACTCTTGCAGGAAAGAAATTTTTCCTAGTGTCCAACCTAAACCACCTTTGGCACAATTTCAGGACATTTCTTTTTGTTCTACTGCCTGATACTAGGGAGAAGAGACCAAACCCCACCTGGTTCAAACATCCTTTCAGGGAGCTGTAGAGAGCAATGAGGTCTCCCCCCTGCTTCCTCTTCAGACTGGACAACCCCATTTCCCTCAGCTACTTCTCACCAGATCTGTTCTCCAGACTCTTCACCAGCTTTGCTTCCCTTCTCTGGACATGCTACAGCCCCTCAAAGTCCTTTTGGTGAGAGACCCAGAACTGAACCCAGAATTTGAGGTGTGGCCTCACCAGTACTGAGTACAGGGGCCAAATCATTTCCCTACTCCTTTTATATCTCACTATTTTGGAAGGAAGTCATCAAAATTGCTTAGAAATACCTGCACTCTGATCCTGGACTTCAACAAGGAAAAAAGTGTTAAGGATTCTACTTTTTTGTTGTTGTTGCTGTTAGTACATTTTTCTTCCATTGCACATACTCAGGAGACCCCTTTATTTCAAATTTAAAATAGTCTATGAAAATCCGAATTGACGTAATAGCTGATTAGGCTACAAGCAAAATATTCCCAGAACTAATTTTTAATTAATATAGTTCACTGAAAACTTATAAAAGATTCATATATAATATGATAAAAGAAATAAACATCCTCAATACCATGTTAGGTTTCTTTTCTTTGTACAGCATTGGGTTATTTTATTTTTTTTCTCCTCTACTACCAGCACAATAAAAAACTTCTTTCACTCGAGTTGTACTTGTCTTTGGAAGATCTGTCAGATGTGACATTTTTGGTACACAAGATGGTGTTTATTAATTCTGTCACCTTTTCTCACTTTGGGCACTGCCTTTCATAAACAATTCCACATTTTTAGTCCAGGCTTCTCTTGGAGTTTCATAGATTCGTAGATTCACAGAATCATTTGGGTTGGAAGTGACCTTGAATACCATCTAGTTCCAGGCCCCTTGCCATGGGCAGGGGCACGTTCTACTAGACCAGCTTGCTCAAGGTCTCATCCAACCTGGCCTTGAACACCTCCAGGGAAGTGGCATCCACAGCCTCCCTGGGCAACCTGTTCCAGCATCTCACCACCCTCACTGTAAAGAATTTCTTCCTAATATCTAGTCTAGATCTCGTTGTCCCTCCAACAATCTACTGCAGAGTTCATGGAAGTCACTAGAAATCATATCACTTTCCTGCATGAGTTTTATATCAGTCTTAAAATAATTGAAAGTCACAAGATTTGACTAGAATTCATCTCATCTCACTGCAGTCACATCAAAATGAGATATCAAGTCCAAGCTTGTTGCAGTAAGTTCTTTTAGTAGGCAGTGAGGAGATGTTGGCATCTCCACTGATGTCTCCAGGTCACATTTCTGGAGAAATCAAACATGTTGTGATTGTTGAGCAATAAAGCCTTGCTGAAAAGACCTTAAACTATGTGCCTTCTTTGGAGAATTCCAGCATGATGGGAGTTGGAAGGGACCTCTGGAGATCATCCAGTCCCACCACTGTGCTAAAGCAGGGTCACCCACAGCAGCTTGCCTAGGATCACAATGCTCAAGTGGCTTTGGAATCTCTCTAGAGAAAGAAACCCCACAACCTCTCTGGGGAGCCTGCTCCAGGGTTCCAGCACCCTCATATTCAGTTGGAACCTCCTGCATTCCAGTTTGTGCCTGTTGCCCCTCGTGCTGTCGCTGACAAGAGTCTAGCCACATCTTCTTGCCCCCACCCTTTAGCTCTTGCTGAGAATTGAGAAGATCTCCTTTCATGCTGCTCTTCTCCAGGTTAAACAAGCCTGGTTTCCTCAGCTGCTCCTCGCCAGACCTGTTCTCCAGACCCTTCACCAGCTTCACTGCCCTTCTCTGGACATGCTCCAGCACTTCAATGTCCTTCTTGGAGTGAGAGTCCCAAAACTGAACCCAGGATTTGAGGTCTGGCCTCACTAGTGCCAAGTACAGGGGCAGGATCACTTCCCTGGTCCTGCCGGCGGCAGTATTCTTGGTCCAGATCAGGATGCTCAGGCCACCTGAGCACACTGCTGGCTCAAGTTCAGACAACTGTCAAACAGCACCCCGGGTCCTTTTCTGCCAGGCAATGTTCCAACCACTCTGCCCCATCAACAGCACAGCCAGTGGAAGAATGATGTGCTATCATTGCCCATCTCTGAAAGATCTCTCCTAATTAATCCAATTGAGTGTCTTGGTCTAAGGCAGGATAACACTATGTATTTAATAGGATTTAGTCCTGTGAATTCTTGATATCCGCAGATCCTTTGTAGCTTTAATATACTCAGCATTTTTTTTTTTTTTGCAGGATTAGATCTTAAGGGCTTGATCCCAAAACATCTCAAATCAATAGGTGTTTTCCTTTGACTTCGGTGAGCTTTGGTTCAGCCTCTAAATATGAGTCAATACTTTCTGAGCCCAGCAGAAGAAAATATATTGAAATCCTGCTTCCAAACCCCTAGCTGATTACTTTCTTTCCACTGCACAAACTTCTTCAGCTCTACAAAGATTTGAATAAGGAAATATTAACCAACACAATAATGATATTATTAGCTGAAGTTTTAGCTTTTAAATTCAATAAAAAGAGCACCTTTGGGTATTCTTTAATGTTAGAGAAGAAGAATGATTAATTTAAAGTTCAGGTGCAAGGCAAGGTCAGGAAGGAATTGTTACTGTATATACAGTGAGCATTTCAAGATGAATTTGTGGGCTGAAGTATCAATTTCTGATGCATTTTGTGTTTTGTTATCAGGGGAAGCGTGATGGGTGACATCCGAGCGATCACAGGCTTTTGGTGCAATGTTCTGTGATGGGCTTTTCATAAAAATTAGCTGACAATGTCATGAGTATACAAGTAAATTTATAGCTTTCATACTGGACTGCCATTCCCAGAGCTATTTCCAATCACTTGGGCTTTTTATTAAGTTTATTGTTCTTTTATTGTTCAGTGGAGTGTAAGCAGCCAGATTACAAATAAATGTGAGTGGCGGTGGGTATGAAGTCAAGCTTGCAGAATTAGGCAAGGCGTGGGCAGAGGAGAGCAGAAATTAATTTGACTCATTGGTGAGATGAAGGAACATCTCACATCTCATATCTCCTGACATTCCTTGTCAAACACGCCTGCTGTACATGGCAGTGCCAGCTGACATCCCACCTCTGCCAAAACCACCACAAAAAGAATGCAAATTCTGCTTCCAACCTCCTGACCATCTTCATTTTTTCCCTTTCTGGCTTGTTTTTTATTGCTTCCTTCACACTGCTCTCTGTCTTCTGCCCTGAGAGGTTGTGGAGTCTCTTTTTCTGGAGAGATTCCAAACCCACCTGGACATTGTGATCCTGGGCAACCTGCTGTAGGTGACCCTAGTTTTGCAGGAGTGCTGGAGCAGATGATCTCCAGAGGTCCCTTCTAAGCCTCACTGTGCAGGGATTCTGGGATTCTTCTTCCTCCAAGATTTACTTGTGGCATAATCCTGGCTTGCATCAGAAGCAGCGTGGCAAGCAGGTCTAGGGACATGATTGTCCCCATCTACTCAACACCAGTGAGGCCACAGCTTGAATTCTGTGTCCAGTTTTGGCCCCTCATTCCCAGAAGGGCATTGAGGTACTGCAGCGTGTCCAGAGAAAAACAACTAAGCTGCTGAAGGGCCTTGGAGACTTGAACACAAGTCTTATGAGGAATAGCTGAGGGAATTAGAGTTGTTGAGTCCAGAGAAAAGGACTTAAACTACTTCAAAGGAGGCTGGAGCAAGGTGTGGTTTAGTCTCTTCTCCCAGGGAACAAGGGACATGCGGAGGGGAAACATCCCTGAGTTGTGCCAGGGGAGCTTCAGGTTGGATATTTGGAACAATTTATTTCATGCAAAAGTGGTCAGGCATTGGGACAGGCTGCCCAGGGAGGTGGTGGAGTCACCCCATCCCTGGAGGTATTTGAAAGCTACATGGATGTGGTGCTAAGGGACGTGGTTTAGTGGTAGTGGCTTAGTGTTGGGATTGTGAGGTCTAGGTGAGCAGTTGTACTTGATGATATCCAAGGTCTCTTCCAAACTTAACGGATTTATGATTCTATGATTCTATAACAGGACCAAGAAGTGAATGGACTTTCTCATTTTAGCATTGTTCTCATAATATCTGCAGCATTTCTTTCCTGATCCTTTTTTTCTCCCCTCAAAGAGTGAATACTTGATCATTTTAGTTAATATCCTGACCAGCAGAGCAGAAAACCGGACTCACAGCTTTTAATGACACGTTTTCAACTGCAAGTTGGTAAAAAAAAACACAAAACAAAAACTCAGAAACAAAATCATCATTTTGATGTGGTTCTCTAATACTTATACAGACTTCTGGCAACATAATTAAAATTTGTGTTCCTTCTTGGTTATTACCACTGTGGACTCCACTTCAACTGGCTGCTGTTTGTCTGGGCAATCAGACAATAGCTCGAGTCCAAAAGCAAATCGATTGGCTGTGTGGCTTGTGCTATTACTTAAGTTATAAATAAAATGATTTTTCCCAGATGGCTCCCTGATGGCCCTGCACTCTTCCCAGTACCAGCTACTGCTTTTCAGCCCTTGCTGTGACTCCCTCCTGCATTCTCCAGGCCGCTGGCACCTCCAACATTGTGCTCGTTCAAGTCTTTCCCCAAAGGGTTGAAAGCTTTGGCTGGAGTGGAGCTGAGCAAGGTTGAGAGGAGATTTAACAGGAGCCCAGGGCAGGTGTAGATCTCCTCTTGAGGCCAATCTGTGCTAGAGGACCTGCAAAAGTCACTGTCCTGGATTACTTGTAATGTTGCAATTTTGGAGAGCTAGTCCAAAACTTGAGTGCAAAGGTGTTGTTCTGGCTTGAGTTAGATAGGATTCATTCAGTGCTGTCACTTCCCAGCTCAGGCTCTGCTCGGGGAGGCACTTCCTGAAGTTCAGGGCAGGGTTGCACAGCCAGGGGCAGGGAGAAGTTGGTGGGGAGAGTTCATGCCAAGGACTGGGCTGTACAAAGGCTCTGCCTGAGATTTCCTCCTGGCCGCACCAAGGGCACTGCCACAGCTTGTGCCACACCTTGGGCTGCAGCTGCAGGGTCAAGAGTGGCCAGGTGTGGTCATTTCAGGCTGTGCCCACCACACCAGGACAGGGAACCCTCAACTCCCCAACAAAGGATTGCAGCCTATGGATGGCATCTTCAGGAGAAAGCTGAGGGATCACCAGGGCCAAGACGCTTTTCCACTGGCCACTTTCCCAGGAAGACTGTTCCTTCTGCCTTCCATCTTGATCTGTTTCTTCCTGAATCCAATTCCCCTCTGCTGCTGAGTCCAGTCTGGGACTTGTCTGGTGCCTGTCCCCAGCATCAGTGCAGCCAATGGTGACATCACTGCCATAAGGGGTTGGGTTCCATATTAGTTTGTGTCTCCGTGTCTCTGTTCCATGGGATTGTTTCTCTTTCTCAGATGGATGATTTTCTTTCCCACCCCATCAGTCTCTCCTTGCTCTTCCCTTTTTCTTCCCTTTGGGAAGACAGAGGGGTTCATGAAGAACCTTTTTCACTCGTCTGGTGGCCAGCACAGCCCTGACATTTGAAAGACATTTTAGCTGAAATCAGAAAGTTGTCCAAAGTTTTACACCCCTGACAGTGCCAGGTTTTCCCCTTTCTCAGTGCCAGCTGAAGGTCTCTCTGTCAGGAGACAACCAACCTTGGATCCAGGTCTCTGCTGTGAAGTCTGCTGGTGCAACCCTTATCCTTGTCTGCACTCCTCATGAATAAGCCCATTGAAGCCAATGGGATGACATGGTGATGAGGAATGAAGTGACATTTGAGGTGGCAAGCTGGCCTCCTAATTTATTTTTATAGTTCTAGCATTTTGAAAGAGAGGGTAACTCTTCTCAAGGCCGGATATTTAGTTCATAGGCAACTTTTCCTTCAAAAAACGTGGGCAAGGCATCTTTAAAACTATAAATATACATTTGAGACTGTGGACCATGCACTGTTGATGCTTTGTTTTCATTTTGCTTTTCCAGATGACTGAAATTATTGTCACATACTACGTTTTGGTATTTTTATTTAGAAAACTGGGAAGATGTAACCAGTGTTTGTAACAGAAGGAAAATGATGGTGAAAACAAGGATATTGGAAAATGGTGAGACTAAAAATAAATATTTTTTTCCATAAAGACAATAGAACTATATTGAGAATTACAGGCAAAGAAAAAAAAATCAATAAAAACTAGTATATAATAGCTATAGGGTTCAAACAAAGTGCACTCATTCCCCTGTCCCTAGGAGGACCTTGATACATATGTGCAAAATTTAATGAAAATCAGACTTTGTTGTGTCATCAAAAAGAGCAGAAGAGTTGGCTATGGCTTCCCCTATGTTTTGGCCAGTCATTGGTCCATAAATATAGCACCTATTTAAACAACCAAGTCTTGTTCCTATTAAAGGCAGTTGGAAACATCAGACAAGCTTTGGTCCAGGTTTGCAGGTCCCAATTGATAGCAGCCCTGCAGAAAAGGACTTGGGGATACTGGTGGGTGAGAATCTGGACATGAGCCAGCAATGGGCACTCGCAGCCCAGAAGGCAAATGGCATCCTGGGATGTGTCAAAAGAAGCATGGCCAGAGATGGGGAGAGGTGATTCTGCCACTCTGCTCTGGTGAGACCCCTGTGGAGTACTGTGTCCAGCTATGGGGCCCTCAGAACAAAAAAGATGTGGACCTGATAAAGAGGGTTCCAGAGGAGGCCACAAAGATGATCAGAGGGCTGGAGCACCTCTCCTATGAACACAGGCTGAGACAGTTAGAGCTGTTCATCCTGGAGAAGAGAAGACACTGGGGAGACCTTAGAGAAGCATTTTAATATCTGAAGGGGACCTACAGGAAGTCTGGGGAGGAACTGCTTAGAAGGGGTTGTTGTGACAGGACAAGGGGCAATGGTTTGAAACAAGAGGAGGGTAGGTTTAGATTGGACATTAGACGTTCTTTACAGTGAGGGTGGTGGAATACTGGAACAGGTTGGCCAGGGATGTAGTGAATGTCCCTGGAGACATTCAAAGGCAGACTTGATGTGGCCCTGGCCAACCTGCTCTAGTTGAAAACGTCCCTGCTGAGTGCAGCAGGGTTGGACAAGATGACCTTTGAGGGTCCCTTCCAGACCAATGCAATCTGTGAGTCTGTGAATATTTGCATTGAGTGCAGTGTGATGTTGGTGGGGAGTGTGCCCCACCCAGGGCTGTTGGATTGCTTTGGAATCACCAGAGTGGTTGGATTTGGGCAACCCCTCGCCCTTGCCTGATGTGATCCCAGGGTTTAAAAGTAATGGCTTGTGTCTTCTTGGAAGGTTGGCTTTCAACCCTGGCTGTAGTTCTTATTTCCCATGAGCCCAGTGTGTTTTATAACCAGAAACCTATGGTTAGATTTAGGATATAGAGACTTTTGGGGCTTATCCTTTTTGAAATGCAGAAGAATGTTCTGTTGGGTTCATAAAATCATAGAATCATGGAGTGTTTTGGGTTGGAAGGGCCCTTTAAAGGTCATCTAGTCCAACCCCCCTGCAGTCATCAGGGACATTTTCAAGTAAAGCAGCTTGCTCACATCCATGTCCAACCTGACGTGTTTCCAGGGATGGGGAGTTGGAGAATAACTTTACCACCTCCGTGTTTTGTTTTTTTTTACTTTGTATTATGTGATCACACTATTTTCCATGGCAGTGTCATCAACCCTCTTTCATCTTCAGCTGACACTGAATGACCCTCAACTTCACAATCTAACAATTTCTAATAATCAAAGAAAATATAATAGTGAGAACATTCCAAATTGATGAAGTCTAAGCTCTGAGACCCCAAACTGAGGCCAGTTGAAGACAATGAGAGCTTTTCTGTTTGTTTCCATGGGTTTCATAAACTTTTGTTTGGGAAGGAGGCCTTTCACGAGCCATGCAATTTAAAATCCATCCCTCCAAACCCCTGCTTTGCTTCACTTCCATAAAAAAATATCAACATTCTTATGTTGCTTATTGAAAGAATACGGGAAAAGATGAGAATGGAGACATCCATTTTGGCTCCCAGCCAACCGTGTTTGGCCAAGGAACAAGTTTCCTATAGTTTAGAGATAATGCTGCAAAAAAGAAAACCCATTGTTGTTCCAGCCCTTGCAACTTAAAAGAAAAAAATAAAAAGAAAAAAGAAAAAGCAAAAGGCACTGAACTATAACTTTAAATTAGCTTCAAAAATAATTCTTAGAACTTTCTTTCCCAGAAGATAGGCTGGCTCCTTGCTGCACTTAGTCATTGCCCACCCAACCCTGATACAATGGTTGGCTCTGGGGCAGCAACCTTCAAACGTAGTTTTGCAACTCCTCAGATGAGTAATCATCACTTCTGTCCCACTGGCATGAGTAAGGGATACTTAAGTAAGAAGTGGTTGAAGGGTCTGGCATGCTGACAGCAACAGAAGAATGGATTGAGCAATGGCTTTTGAAACAGGCCATGAGCAGCTCCATGAACCTTCTGTGAGAGGTTTTGGGCATGGGTACGGCAATGACCCCTGGGCTTAGTAGGCAGCTACTCAGTGTCTTTCATTTTGTTCACTTTCCTTCAAAAAAATAACAAAATAAATTATAATTTTAATATTATATTTTTTAGTTGTTAACACTTATCATGGTTATAAAGGTAAAAGAGAATCACAGAATCATAGAATGGTTTGGGTGAGAAGGGACCTTAAAGATCATGTAGTTCCAAACCTCCACCATGGTCAGGGATACCTGCAAATAGACCAGGCTGCTCAAGGCTTCCTCCAGCCTGGCCTTGAAGATCTCCAGAGAAGGGGCATCCACAACCCTGGGCAAGCTCTTCCAGTGTCTCACCACCCTTGCAAAAATACGTGGCTGTACATCATGGGGTTGTGGAGAAGAAAATGGTCACTTTACTAAATGTACCTCATATTAAGACTCCAGGAAGCTGAAAAAATACCTCCTTACTGTTTATAAATATGTTTAGAAGCTGATGTCTAGTGGTCTCCTGGCTGCATCAAGAAGAATGACTGGTTAAGTGATGCTCTTCTCATCCTCTGCTCTTCCCTAATGAGGCCACACCTGGAGTACTGTGTTCAGTTGTGGGCTCCCCAGTTCAAGAGAGACAGGGAACTGCTGGAGATAGTCCGTCAGAAGCTACAAAGATGCTGAGGGGCCTGGAGCCTCTCTGTGTGGAGGAAAGGCTGAGAGACCTGGGGCTGTTGAGCCTGGAGAAGAGCAGCGTGAGAGGGGATCTGATCAATGCTCAGCAAGAGCTAAAGGGTCAGGGGTAAGAGAATGGGGCCAGACTCTTGTCAGTGGTGCCCAGTGACAGGACTAGGAGCAGCAGGCACAAACTGAATCCAGCAGGTTCCATCTGAAGACGAGGAGAAACTTCTTTGATGTGATGGTGCTGGAGCCCTGAAGAAAGCTGCCCAGAAAGGCTGTGGAGTCTCCTTTTCTGGAGAGATTCCAAACCCAGCTGGACATCGTGATCCCAGGCAGCCTGCTATGGGTGACCTTTCTTTAGCAGGGGGGGGGGTTGGACTGGGTGATCTCCAGAGGTCCCTTCCAACCCTATCATGTTGGGATTCTGTGAACTGAAAGTTTGAATTGCCAAACTTAAAGAGCTCAGCTTAAACTTGCAAAGCTTATTGTTGGGTTAGGAACTCTTTCTATATACGTTAGATCTTCTTGAGTGCACTTATGAACTTCTGATAATGTTTATAAATAAACAGTCTCTGTATTTTTACCTTTCTGGAGTCTTTTATGAGAATTAGGGAGTGAGGCTGAATCTCAGGAGACAGCTTTATTTTGTTAAATCTCTAACACATTTTGGTTCATGTTGAGTCTTTGGGAGCTCTAATACGTTTTGGGTGGGTAACGTTTCCATACATTTCCCCTTCCATTCATAATCCATTACTTGGGTAATTCCTCATTTGTGAGACCTGGAGAAATTATAGCACTCACAAGCATTTTTGGAATATTTATATAATGTCATAGCAGGATATCAGTTGGCTGGAGAAAAAGGCAAGATCCTTGGGTATTCTCATACTTAAGTGGTGGTTTGAATCCCTGGCAAAAATGTAAATTGCAGCGTTGGAAAGCAAGGAATTGTTGAACGTGGGGATTATATCGTAAAGCAGTTATTCCAACAGCTGCTGCCCATAAGAGGGGAGCTGAATTTTGCAGGGATGTTATTTGACTGTTCAGAACCATTGTACAAAGTTGAGAACACCAGAGCAATTAAAAAGACAAAACATCCACTGATTTCTGTGTGCTGGGCAGGGCATGAGATGTCCTTTTTCATGGTGAGAATGGTTGTGGTCTCCAGGAAGAAAGGAGAGAGTAGTTTGGTGGTTTAAGAATCATAGAATTGCTTTGATTGGAAAAGACCTCTAAGATCATTAACCCAACACCACCATGGCAATTAAACCATGTCCCAAAATAGTCATGTCCACACGTTTCTTTAACACCTACAGGGATGATGACTCCATCACCTCCCTGGGCAGCACGTTCCAATGCCTGGCCACTCTTGCAGGAATGAAATTTTTCCCAATATCCAACCTAAACCTCCCCTGGCACAATTTCAGGCCATTTCCTCTCGGTCTATCACCTGATACTTGGGAGAATACACCAACACCCACTGCACTCCAATCTTTTTTCAGGGAGTTGTAGAGAGCATTGAGGTCTTCCCTCAGCCTTCTCTTCTCCAGACTAAATAATCCCAGTTCCCTCAGCTGCTCCTCATAAGCCTTGTTCTCTAGAAGAGCTCATATTGAGCATGGCCCTTTGGAAGACACAGGTTTGAGTGGTCACATTCCTGGAATGTGTCCTTGAACTCTGATCCATGGTTTTTCCAATGTTCCCACTTCTCTTTCTGGCTGGTGAAGTTAATTTTCACTCCTACTTAGAGGCTTTACTTTCTGGTGCAAAAGGCTGCTCCCTTCCAACACCCAAAACGTGTAGATGTGACACTTTAGGACATGGTTTAATGACCATGGTAGCATTACATCAGTGAATGGATTTGATGATCTTAGAGGTCTTTTCCAACTAAAACAATTCTATGATTGTATGATACCCAAGTGTCACTGGTGGGTGAACAGCTCCTTGAGTGTATCCAAGTCCATAGAAAAGGTCCCTATTCCATAGGAAAAGTTAATGGCTGTAATTTTGCAATTGATTTTTCTCACCTTATAATACAAAAGAGGTTCACAGAGGTGAAAAAAACCACTTTTTTTTTTGTTTAACTTCTCAGAAATGGAAGGTGTAGAACAGACCAAGTGAGTGTGTTGCCACAGATCATGCAGCAAACCAGGATCAGAATTCAGAATAAATATGTCTCCTGAATCCAATTTCCAGCTTCTTGGTAGTGGGTATTTTTTTCTTTTCTTCTTCCTTTGTAACAGGAGCTCTGCTGTGACAATTACTAATGGATTGCAATCATCATGGTTCTTACAACATCGTGCAGTGTAACCACACGACATAATGCTGAGACTTCAGTAAATAATCTGTTTTGGCAAGCTGAGATGCAGGAGAAGTTTATTGTATGTAAATAATGTTTGATTCAGTTCTGAATCACTTTCAGGGACTCCTTGTGGTTCTGGGAGCTGTTGCATGGGAGTGGAATGTTGGATCAGGGAAGGAGATTGGCAGCTCCTCACTCTGCATCACAAACACGCAGCTGAAACGTAACCTAAACATCAGCGTTGGATTCCAAAATCCCACAATGGGTATTGTCTGAACTGTGCTACCTTCACAGGTAAAAGATGTCTCCCCATACAGCAAGGAGATAGTAAATAATCCTAACTCTGAGAGTTGGGAGGGTCTACAGAGGGATCTGGCCAGGCTGAGGGCAAAGGGATGAAGTTCAACAAGACCAAGTGCTGGGTCCTACACAACAACCCCATGAACCCTTCAGGCTTGGGACAGAGTGGCTGGAAAGTGCCCAACAGAGAAAGACCTCAGTGTGTTGGTCAATAGCAGCTGGAGATGAGCCAGTGTGTGCCCAGGTGGCCAAGAAGGCCACCAGTATCCTGGCCTGGATCACCAACAGTGTGGCCAGCAGGACCAGGGCAGTGATTGTCCTGTAACTGGCACTGGTGAGGTCACACCTTAAATCCTGGGTTCAGGTTTGGGCTCCTCACTCCAATAAAGGTATTGAGGTGCTGGAAAAGGTCCAGAGAAGGGCAGTGATGCAGGTGAAGGGTCTGGAGAACAGGTCTGGTGAGGAGCAGCAGATGGAACTGGGGTTTTTTAGCCTGCAGAAAAGGAGGCTGAGGGGATAGCTTCTGGTTCTCTACAACTCCCTGGGGGCAGGTTGGGGTTGGTCCCTTCTCCTAAGGAACAAGTGACAGGATAAGAGGGAACAGCCTCAAGTTGCACCAGGGGAGGAACAATTTCTTCACAGAAAGGATTGTCAAGGCCTGACCTAGGCTGGTCAGGGCACTGGTGGAGGCCCCGCCTTTGAAGATGTTTCAAAGCTGTGTAGATGGGGTGCTGAGGGACATGGTTTAGTGGTGACTTGGCAGTGCTGGGAAAAACAGGGTGAAAGTTGTGGGTGGTCAGAATGCTGAAGTCCACGCATCAGTGAAGAGCTCATATTTGCATGTGTTTGGGAAGCCTGAGATGAATCTAGAGCTTATCTGTTGTAGTGAAATAGTCTATAAAGGGGTTCTTGCAAACAGCCATAGGGATTAGTCTTATGTTGAGAAAATGCTGAAAACTATTGAAATGAGAATGTCAGTAGTGCCTTTTACTGGAGCTAGGTCAGATCCTCCTTGTCTAAGCAAAGCCTCCACATCTTTGGTGACAACTTGAGTTTGCAGTGCTAAAACCAGAGCTATCAGAGTACTTGGCCATGTCCTTAACTTCAAGGCACAACCTAACTAATAACCATGCTTTAAAATAACCAATTTACTTAATTTGGTTGTACCTGAATGTCTGGTCTGGTGCTTACAAAGAGTTCATGGTTTTTGAAGGAATGTGACCTGGGTTCTTTGGTTCTTACTGAAGACATCTGAGATGTTGCTGGGGAAGTTTCCTTTTCCGTGGGGCTTGAATTTAAGCAGAACAGTTTTTATGGGAAGTGTGATGTTGCTGGTATCGATTTGGCAACTGGAGAGATGGTGTTAGTGGGTGACCTTGGAAAATGTGATAAGTGGCAAGGGTGCTGAAAGGTTGAGGTACAAATGGGATGGCTAAAAGCATATTTATTTCTGGCTTGTGACGAGGGAAAGGGGTGAAGTTCATGGGTCCCTCTTTTCCATAAGAAGAAGCTCCTCAATAGCCATGGAGCACTTCCCACCACTTTTCTTCTCAGCTTTGCAGAGAAAATATTCACAGCTATAACAGGGTTATGTGAAAGCTGACAACAGTGAACCTGGAAGCCTTCACAAAACAAGCAAAAAGAATAAAAAAGGCAAAATAAAAGGGGGGGGGGGGGTGGGAAGGATAAAAAAAGAAAAGAAAAAGGGGGGAAAGGGAGGGGAAAAAAGGGAAAAAAAGAGGGAAGATAAGGGGGGAAAAGAAATGGAAAATATTAAAAAAATTAAAGGGGAAAAATAAAAGTGGGGAAAAGGAGGGAAAAAAGAAAGGGAAAGAAAGAAAGCAAAAAAAGGGAGAAAATAAAAAGAGGGGGAAAGAAAGAAAAAAAAGAAGAAGAAAGGAGAAAAAAAAGGAAAAAATTGAAAAGGGGGAAAAACTTAAACTGGAGACCCAGTTTGTGTTGTAAATGCTGCAGAAAGAGATTAAAAATAGCAAAACCCGAACAAAATTGTCAACATATTACTATGGGTAGAACAGATGCATGTGAATAGCGTTTGTAACACCAGAGTAAGGAAATTACCAAACATTTCCCAACCCTGTTCTGTCTGAGATGGAGCAAACATCCCACCCCCCCTGGGGTGCAGATGGTTCCTGTACTACTTAGACATCCATATAAATATTTCTGTTTGCCAGAATGAAGCGGAGATTTTGGCTGTTAATGATTTATTATTCTCAGCACAGTGATAATTTACTGATTTTTTCCTAGTAAATCAGCTTGAACTCTTCAAAGAAAACTGGGAGGACCGGTTCCCTACCCCTGAAAACCATCCAGCTCGTTTGCTTGCCCAGCTACTCCTTCTAATTAGGGATTAGCAGATAAAAAAACAACACCCCCCCCCCCAAAAAAAAAAAATCACATTATAAAAAAGAGAGTTTAGAAAATATTATGGATGCCACAGTTTGGTATTGCAAGAAGCAAACCTGCCAAGTGGACAGGAGATGATTTTATGGCTGCTAGTGCAGAGATGTCATCTCCTGGTGGATCCCAGCCAGCAGAAGGAAACGGGAAATCAGGGGTCCCGGTGACAGAGGCTGTAGGATTTAAAAAAAAAAAAAAAAAGGGCTTGGCAATTCTTCTTGCTGAAAGGTTGAAAGAAAACCATTCTGAGGTGAATCTACTTTAGCAGGGAGGTTGCACTGGATGATTCCTCTCCTATGAAGACAAGCTGAAAGAATTGAGGCTGTTCAGCCTAGAGAAGAGGAGGCTCTGGGTGCGACCTTAGAGCTGCATAGACCTTAGAGCTCCCCCAGCATAGGCTGGGGAGGGAGTGTTTAAAAGAGCCTATGGTGATAAGACCAAAGGGGCAATGGTTTGAAACCAGAGCAGGGTAGATTTAGGTTGGACATTAGGAGGAAGTTCTTCACTATGATGAGTTGTGAAATACTGGAACAGGTTGCCCAGGGATGTGGTTGAGGCTCTGTCCCTAGAGACATTCAAATCAGACTTGATGTGGCCCTGGGCAGCCTGATCTAGTTGGAGCTGTCCCTGCTGACTGCAGTGGGATTGGACAACATGACCTTTGAGGGTCCCTTCCAAACCCATGCAATCTGTGAATCCCCAGAGGTTACTTCCAACCTCTACCATTCTGTGATGTAGTAACACTGGAAAAAGAATAAATCCTCCATCTCCTGCTGTCTACAGAATATTCTGCAGGGTCTGCCTAACTCTGGGAAGTGTTAAGGTAGATCAGTAAAATGGGAACAGAAAGTGTCATTCTGTAAGATTCCCCCAGTTCTGAGAACATCATGGAAACACTGATGTTCAAAGGGATTCTGCCACCAGGATATTTGTTGGTCTAATTGGTTAAAATACAAGTACAAAGCAGCTCCAGCAGCTGTCTTGGTTGAGATTTAGTGGTCAGGTATTGAAATGGGCTGCCCAGGGTGGTGTCCCTGTCGCTAGAGATGTTGAAGAAACCTGTGGACCTGGGAATTTGGGACATGGTTTAATGACCATGGTGGTGATGGGTAGATGGTTGAACTTGATGATCTTAGAGGTTTTTGCCAGCTGAAACAATTTTATGATTCTGTGATTTCTGATGTACTGACCTGGATCCTGCATGTCAATATTCCTTATTTTTTGTTGGTCGTGTTGGAGGATGTTGGTCGTGTTTCCTCATGACTCCTCCAGAAATCTATTGTCTTCCACAGAATTCCCCACACAAATTAAAATTGTGCTCGTATTATCTTTCCCCATTTCTTTGCTCCTGCTAACCAGTTACATTTTTTAGCACCTGTGGTAGCCTTGTCCAAAGTGTTGGATAAAGTTTAAAATAAAACAGATTAAATTAACTTAATGATTGATAAAGGCTCCTCTTCCTCACCCATCAAGCTTTGTAAGAATGAGATTCAAAAAACAAAACACAGCAAAGTGGCCTCCCCAGTTTGAGAGACCCAGGCGAGTCCTGGAGAGGGTCCAGTACTACAAAGATGCTGAGGGGCCTGGAGCATCTGTGTAAGGAGGAAAAGCTGAGAGATCTGAGGCTGCTGAGCCTAGAGAAGAGCATCCTGAGAGGGGATCTGACCAATGCTCAGCAAGACCTAAAGAATGGGGAGCAAGAGGATGGGGCCAGACTCTTGTCAGTGGTGCCCAGTGACAGGACAAGGGATAGTGGGCACAGACTGGAACCCAGAAGGTTTCATCTGAACAGGAGGGGAACATTTGGTATGAAGGTGCTGGAGCCCTGGAGCAGGCTGCCCAGAGAGGTTGTAGAGTTGCCTTTTCTGGAGAGATTCCAAACCCAGCTGGTCATTGTGACCCTGGGCAAGCTGCTGTGGGTGCCCCTGCTTTAGCAGGGGGAGGTGAACAAGATGATCTCCAGAAGTCCCTTCCAGCCCCTACCATACTGGGATTCTCTGAATTCTGAATTTGCCTTCTGGGCTGGAATTTTTCTCCATAGTTATTGAAATCAGATAGCACTTGTGGTTGAAGTGGCATTTGAGTCAGAAGAAATCAGCTGGTTCTGAGGTAAACTTCCCAAGAAGAGATTTTTTGGCACAAGACTAGACACCAAGTATTGTAACATTATTTCATGTTTCCCTCAGTGGGAAAGTCCCAAATACATCCTGTTTTCAAGTTGTATGGCAGAGGAATAATAGGCTTCTGGAGAGAGATTAATTTATATAAAGTCAAGAACAAAAATTCCTCCTTCAAAGATGTGGCAGTCACTTGAAGTCCTCACAATAAGCTCCCATTGTTGCAGGCACAATTGGTGCTCTCAGCTTTATTTATCTCTAAGACTTTCATTAATTAGTACTTAGAAGTGCTTTTGAAGCATTTCATTCATAGAAGGCATTGAGTTCATCCTGACTGCAAGAGGACCATCTTTTAAAGCTTCAACTTACCTCCTTCAAGCAGATGCTCCTGGAGGCTCTACTTTCTTGGATACATTTCTCTAATATTTTTGTCACTATCTCCCTCTGCTTGGCAGTGGTGAGGCCACACCTCAAATCCTGGGCACACTTTTGTGACCCTCTCTCCAACAAAGACATTGAGGGACTGGAGCATGTCCAGAGACAGGCAACAAAGCTGGTGAAGGGTCTGGAGAACAGGTCCCTTGAGGAGCAGCTGAGGGAACTGGGGTCATTTAGCCTCGAGAAAAGGAGGCTGGGGAGAGACCTTCTGATTTTACAACTCTCGATCTCTTCTCACGTGCAGCAAGTGTCAGGACGGGAGGAAACAGCTTTAAGGTGAACCACGTGAGGTCCAGGTTGGATATTAAGAACAATCTCTTCATGGAAAGGGTTCTCAGGCATTGGAACAGGCTGCCCAGGGAGGTGGTGGGGTCACCATCCCTGGAGGTATTTAAAAGCTACATAGGTGTGGTGCAGAGGGACATGGTTTAGTGGTAGTGGTTTAGCAGCAGTGGTGGGATTGTGAGATCTAGGCAAATGGTTGGACTTGGTGATCTCAAATGTCTCTTCCAACCTTGGCAGTTCTGTAATTGTATGGTTCTATGATTCTGGAAAAAAAAATCAATGGTGGATGAGAAACAAAACTTGACAATTAAGCCACATAAATAATTAAATGTCTTTAACATTTTCTTTTTTGCTGTTTTATTTTTCCTCTTCAAGCTGAAATATCTGGAGCCACCCAACTTGTTTTAGTAATTAGTGTGTTATCCACAAAGCAAGAACAAGGAGTAAGTCCTTTCTTGGTTGCAGTCATCAATGCCTCCTTTGTCCATTTACTCTTCGATGTTCAATTCAGTTTATTTTTCCTGATCTTCTCAGTAAGGATGTTAGTTGTGGGCATCCTTTCTCTCTAAAAGCATTCCAAGCCAGGCTAGGTAGGGCCTTGAGGAACCTGGTTTAGTGGAAGATGTCCCTGACCATGGCAGGGAAGCTGGAACTAGATGATCTCCAGAGGTTCCTTCCAACCTTCACTATGCTGGGATTCTGTGAAGACTCTGGCTGTGCATTTAGCCCTCAGCCCCAGGTCTCTCAGCCTTTCCTCCTGAGAGAGATGCTTCAGTCCCCTCAGCATCTTTGTAACCTCTGCTGCACTTTTTCCCATAGTTCCCTGCCTCTCTTGAACTGGGGAGGCCAGAATTGGACCCAGGACTCCAGATGTGACCTCACATTTTCTTTGGTTTTTTTGCAATGAGGTCAGGATGCACAAACCTGAGAAGATAATGTCTCTTAAGCCAAAGAGAAGGGAGGACTATAGACCATAGCATGATCCAACTTCTCCAGGAGGAGACCCTGGAGTGAAGTGGAGGTTAGTGACATACCATACTGAATGTTATGGATGTGGAGTGAGAAGTGGTGAATTTCATTTTATGGAGTAGAAAATTGGTCTTCATTAAGAGGCAGCTTAAACTTCCATGTTGTTCTTGTTACTTAGGAACATGCACTATGTTTATCTAGAAGGGGGCCTACAAGAAAGATGGGGAGGGACTTTTCACTAGGGTGTGTAGTGATATGATGAGGGGCAATGGCTTTGAGCTGCAAGAGGGGAGAATTAAACTGGATATTAAGAGGAAATACTTTACAGTGAGGGTGCTGAGACACTGTGGCAGATTGCCCAGGAAGGTTGTGGATCCCTGGAGATATTCAAGGCCAGGGTGGACAGGGCTTTGAGCAAGCTGGTTTAGTGGAAAGTGTCTCTGTCCATGGCAGGGGATTGCAACTAGATGATCCTTAAGGTCCCTTCCAATGCAAATCATTCTATGAATCTATGATTGCTATAGTTCAGAGCTGATTGGAAGTAGCCTAATTCTGTTCTGGACTCAAACCCAGAAATTAATTTGCTTGTCTGCATGCAAACCCTACTTTGTCTGGCCTCACATGGTTTATTTACTGCTCCATCTTCTTGGAGCTCTTTGTCAATAGATTTACAAAGACTGTCCCTTAGTGAGGGATTCTGCGGAAGGTTTTTTTTATATGGGATGGTTTCCGTTATCCTTCTACCTAGGGCTTAATGTGCAATGTTTATTTATTGGGGTGTTGTATGATTGCAATAAACAATTGTGGCTGTCAGTGGCTTCTGATTAAATACTGTATTTGTTAAATAAATAAAATGATAGTAATGAACTGGGGCCATTCTTTGCGGGTGATGTATGGCTTTCATATTTCTGACACTTGGGAAGATATATGAAATGCTGATCTGCAAGAGAAGGCTTGTAAATCAAAGGGAGCCGGAAAAGATCCGGATCTGCTTTCTAGCAGAGGGTCATCTTTGCCATTATCAACTGTGAGGGTACTTTTGACTTCGCTCTGGGCCAAGATGTAGTAGGAAGCTAGACCCAGAGGACGCACTCTAACAGCTCGTGAGGGAAAGATTTGAAGACACGAGAGCTCTCTCAGGATATGCAGGAAGATTTGTGCACACAATTAATGGGTCAAGGTGCTGGTTCAGGATTCCATGTGGTGTCTCCATGATGATCAGGACCCCCAGGTTGGCTTTGCTGTAATGATTAGTTATTGGTCCCAGCAGAGCCACAGCTGAGGTGTGGTGAGTTTTTTTTCCACCTTGGATCCAACTGTAGATAATAGCAAGGCACAACTGGCAGATAGTGCCATGTGTGCTTTTTAATTAAACAAGTGATTTTATTTTCATGCACAACGAGCTGGGTTCTTGAACTGCTTGGGTAACACCATGGATTTCTCTGCTGGTGGTAGGAAGGAACCTGTTAATTTCATAGATTCATAGAATGGCTTGAGATGGAAGGGACCTTAGAGATCATTTAGTTCCAACCCCCCTACCATGGGCAGGGACAACTTTTACTAGATCAGGTTGCTCAAGGCCTTATCCAGCCTAGCCTTGAACATTTCCAGGGAGAGGGAAGTGCTACAAGAGCAAGGTATTTCCAAAAGCTTCCTCAAAGCAGAGCTCATTGATTCCCACCAACTCTGTAATTCATGTGCAAGGTGCTCTCACACCTCCTCTTCATTTGTGTTTCAGCATTCCACTGAGCTGCTCTATCTTTACCTAGAAATTATTGGGGTATTAATTTATATCACTCTCTATATCACAGATACACAGGATGCCAGGTTGGAAGGCACCCCAAGGATCACCTGGTCCAATCTTTCTAGGTAATAGTAGAGCTGTAATGAAATGGCCCAGCACCCTGTCAAGCTGAGTCTTAAAATAATCCAGTGCAGGGGACTCCATCACTTCCACTGAGAAATGATCCCAATGTCCAGCTGTTCTCATGGTGAAACATTTTCCTCTGGGCTCCAGTGGAAATCTCCCCAGAAATAACTTGTACCCATTACCCTCAGTCTTTTCCATTGACTCTTTGTAAAAAGGGAATCTCCATCATCCTGGTAGCCACCCTTTATCTCCTGGCTCATGGTAATAAGGGCTCCCCTAAGCCTTCTCTTCTCAAAACTGAACAAGCCCAGTTCTCTCAGCCTTTCCTCATATGGCAGCTCTTCCAGAACTCTGATCATTCTTACTCTGATCATTCTTCTCTCTCTTACTTGCTGTTTGTCACCTCCTTACTTAAAATATATCAACGTCCCTGAGCCGGCTTCTGTAAAATGAGGCCAGAACTGAACGTTTGAGATTTATTTACGTGCACAGCAGAGTTGCTTTTTTTTTTTTCCCTGAGAGATCTTAAATAAAGAACAAAAATAAGATTTAAAAAAGTTGTCAGAAGAGTACCCAGCGATCCTGTGCAAACAGGAAGCGTTTTGATTATGTTCGCTGGTGCAAAATTAGTAAAGAGCTCGAAATCATCTTGTGCTTACAGATTCCATTGTTTTCAAAGAATAATTCCATCTATTTTAACATTTTTCAAGTATAATTCCATTGGTAATAGCTCTTCCTTTGATTGTGAGCTCCACTAATTGAAAGGTGTGGTGCGGTGTCTGGTTTGGCAGTTATGCTTCTATCTTTTGTTTAAAAACTCAAAAGTGTTGCTTTTCCTGTCCAGCCTTCCTCAGTATTTTCTGTTTTTGGTGATGTGATGACAGACTTACAGTGTGTTTCCTTGTGTGTATGGTAACAGATGTTTATGTGAATAACAGACTTTTTTATGAAGGCGCACACTTTATAGCCAAATACTAATTAAAAATAATTGCGTGTAAGCATTTTTGTTTATTCCCTGTTGTGCATCTTTAATCATTTGAAATCACCTGCAGTTGAAAACTGAGGCAAAGATTTGATACTGCAATTATCAGAGGCCATCTGACTCGATATTAGAAAGGAACAGCAACATATTTGAAGAGGAAATTATTACAGCAAGTGGGTGAATGCCTGCCCTCTCCAAACCTGCTTTTAATACACGCTGAAAATACCAATGCATTATTTTGTTAAACTAATAGGAGTTGAAGGTATCTTATCTACCAAAATACTCCAATCCTTTCTTGACTGACATCCTGTTCGGGACATATTCTGTGCACTAATAAGCTCATTACAAATATATTTTAATTAGACATGTAACAGATGGTTGAGAGTAAATATGGGCAGTAGGACTTTTTAAAGAGTAGGGGAAAAAAAAAACCACCACCAAAAACAACCAACCTCACAGGTTCTTTTTTAAGGACTCAGCATCTCAGTTTGTATTTTATCAATCACTGATTGAGTTGAGCAAAGGGAAAATTACAGTCAAAGGCTCTTGAAGTCATGAAAGAAGTAAAAACTTAAAAAAACCCCAAACCCGAAAACTGAAGCACCACAGGCAGAGTTAGCAGAGCTGTATGTGTTCAATAAAGACTAATCAATACAGAAATGAAAGGGACATTTGCTCATGGCTCCACAACACTTTAATCTTCATACATTAGCAAAGTTGAATTTTAGTTTAGATCTTGTCTGTCAGTGGCTTGAAGCACAGATTCACAGATTGCATCAAGTTGGAAGATGACCTTTGAGGTCATCTTGTCCAACCCCCCTGCAGTGATCAGGGACACCTCCAACTGTATCAGGCTGCCCAGGGCCACATCAACTCTGATCTTGATGAGCAGCCACAACAACAGAGCAACACAGAATCACAGAACCCCAGCATGGTGGAGGTTGGAAGGGATCTCCAAATGTGAAGAGACCACTTTTGTTGCGGTGGATTTTTTTTTTCCCTTTTATTCACAGTGAAAACTATTTAGGCAAAGAGAAGAAATTTTATCTTCTATATCACAGAATCCCAGAATCACAGCATGATAAGAGCTGGAAGAGACCTGTGGAGATCACCCAGAGTAGGTTGCCAGGATCTCAGTGTCCAGGTGGGTTTGGAATCTCTCCAGAGAAGGATGCTCCACAACCTCTCTGTGCTCGGGTCGTGCCATTCTCCTTGGAGGTGCACTGGCTGACACATCCACCTGAGGCTGCAGGACACGCAGTACCTCCTCCAACATGTGCCACCTCCAAAAGCAGCAGCTGCAGCTGCTCGGCAGGTGTGTGCCTGTCATTTAATCCACCCATATTCACCAGACTATCAAGTCCTGTTGTTCCTTTTACCTTCTGGAACCTAATATCTGAAGGTAAACATAGCTGGAAGGAGCTTCCAGCAGGAAAAATGATATGATATTTGACCTTTTTGTAACATAACATTTCTGGAAAATATTATCACACATGAGTTTTCATGTAGTAATAGTGGGATTAATTATATGGTAAATGTAGCACAACCTAAGTGATTTTCACATTGTGCTAGCATGAGGTAAAATAAAGTTGTCTGTAATTCAGGCTGTGAGATAAATGTGAACCTCTTCTGGTTTGGGAGGACGTTTCCGTGGCATTATGAGGTGAGTAAGGACAAACATAACTAAAAGGTTGCTGTCATTGTCAGGCTCTGCATCAGAACTCTGTAGATCATGTGTTAAAGTCATTAATAGTAAATGACTAACTGGTTCTGATTCTAACCTTAATCATTAAGGTTACTAAGGTACACGAAGAAGAGTGAGGCCAGTAGGTAAAGGGAAGTCCTTCTCCCCCTCTACTCTGCCCTAATGAGGCCACAGCTGGAGTCCTGGATCCAGTTCTGGGCTCACGAGTTCAAGGGAGACAGGGAACTGCTGGAGAGAGTGTGGTGGAGGATCCAGAGGTGATGAGGAGCCTGGAGCATCACTGTGAGGAGGAAAGGCTGAGAGATCTGGGGAGGCTAAGCCTGAAGAAGAGCAGCCTGAGAGGGGATCTTCTCAATGCACAGCAAGAGCTAAAAGGTGGGAGACAAGAAGATGAGGCCAGACTTTTCTTGGTGGTGCCCAGTGACAGGATAATGAGCACATACCGTAACCCAGGAGGATTCATCTGAAGATGAGGAGAAACTTATTTACTGTGAGGGGTGCTGGTGCCCTGGAGCAGGCTGACAGAGAGGTTGTGAAATCTCTGGAGAGATTCCAAACCCATCTGGGCAAGCTGGTGTGTGTGACCCTGCTTTAACAGTGTGGTTGGACTGGATGATCTCCAGAGGTCCCTTCCAAGCCTCACCATTCAGTGATTCTGCTTACCCCATTGTAATATTTTTCTTCCTAAGACAAGAAAAAGCTATTGACAATTGGTGTAGAGATGAGTTAACAATATCCGATGGCAGTCTGGTACTTCTGGTGCGACAGTTTCTTCACTCAAAATTTTAACTGGACTGAACTTTTCCATAACCTGCAACAAGTCCAAGTGCTTAACTGGGGAAAAGTTCAGCAATCCTGGGAAGGACATTTATACTCTCAAGATACAAAAAACCCCACAGAATCACAGAACTGTAGGGATTGGAAGGGACCTCTGGAGATCATCCAGTCCAATCCCCTCTATGGCAGGAAGGTTGGAACTAAGTGATCTTTAAGGTCACTTTCCAACCAAAACCATTCTATGAATCTATATATCTATAGTTGAAAAGTTCAAATGGCTGTTCAGACAGGTAAATTAGAAAATATTTTGATTATTTCTGTACCAGACACTTTCATTATCTCGCTCTTGAAGCACTTAAATAACCACCTCTTTTTCCTTCTGTGGATACTTGCAAAAAGTATTTTTTCAAGCCTTTATCCATAACCATATTTGCTGGATTGCAAAATGAGTCATGTAATCTGTGATGTAACTGTAGAGAGATGCAGAATCTATGAGGGGTGATCTAGGCAAGGAACAGATATTAGACCACATAGTTTCACCATTTGTTTCTCCAGCTCTTTGGGAACGTTGTCAATACTGTCGTCTTGAGAGATGCAAGTGCTATGAGCTACATCTGCCTTCAAATTGCACCTTCATCACCTTTACCAATGAAATACAAGTAAAATTCCAGGAACATGATGTACCTTCAGATAGTAATTTTTATCACATTTTCAAATCTTCCTCTGTGATAGCAAATTTTGTTGTTATCTATCCTTGAATGGCAAGCTTCTGGAAGAAAGGGCTTCTAGTGATAGGATGAGAGGGAATGGATTGAAGCTTGAGGAGGGAAGATTTAGACCGGAAATTAGGAAAGGATTCTCTACAGCAAGAGTGGTGAGATGCTGGAACAGGTTTCCCAGGGAGATTGTGGATGCCCCCTCCCTGGAGGTGATCGAGGCCAGATTGGATGAGGCCTTGAGCAACCTGGTCTAGTAGAAGATGCCTCAGCCCATGGCATGGGGCTTGAAACTAGATGTTCTTTAAGGTCCTTTCCAACCCAAACTGTTCTATGAAATTACTGGGTGCATTCAGGTACCTACATCACCTTTACCTTGTGCCCAGTGTGGTG
Source organism: Indicator indicator (assembly GCF_027791375.1). Classification (NCBI taxonomy): domain Eukaryota; kingdom Metazoa; phylum Chordata; class Aves; order Piciformes; family Indicatoridae; genus Indicator; species Indicator indicator. Next base: position 34,044,824 of record NC_072016.1, on the reverse strand, counting down.
TAGAACAGACCCTCCCAGTTTCTACCCCCAGTAGTGACTATTGCCTTTGAAAAAGGGTCAGCACCTCCTAATCAGATGTCTTATGAGGAACATCTAAGGGAAGTGGGGTTGTTTAGTCTTCAAAAGAGGGGGCTGAGGGGAGACCTCATTGATTTCTACAACTCCCTGAAAGGAGGTTGGAGTGAGGTGTGGGTGAGTCTCTTCTCACATGCAACAAGAAGAAACAGTCTGAAGTTGTATTCAGGTTGGATTTCTTCCCCAAAAGGTTTATCAGGCATTGGAGCAGGCTGCCCAGGGAGGTGGTGGAGTCACCATCCCTGCAGGCATTTAAAAGCTGCATGGATATGGTGCCAATGTATGTGGTTTCATGCCAGAGGATTAGCAGCAGTGGTGGGCCTGTGAGATCTAGACAAGAGGTTGGACTTGTAGATCTCAAGGATCTCTTGCAACCTCAAGAGTTCTATGATTCTAATCCTTTCCTGAGCATAGTCCCTCACTAGGCTCTGATGACTTTTCTTCTCCCTCATGTATTCTATCACATTTCAAATTTAATGCAGAATTTTTATTTATAATATTTGCCAGAGATGAGCACTAGTGTTTTCAAATGGAATACCAAACAGATGTGAAGTTGTTAGGACACAGCATTCCTTCACAGGACTGAAAGCACGTTCCTGGCTCCTATTCTAATTTTGCTGCCTTCTGAGGTCATCTTTTAATTTAAGAATATTCTGTTCTTCCTGAAATCATAATGAGCAGGGGAAAAAAATGCTTGAATAACAGAATCTCAGCATGGTTATGATTGGAAGGGACCTCTGAATGTCATCTAGTCCAAACTCCCTGCTAAAGCAGGGTCACCCACAGCAGCTTGCCCAGGATTACAGTGTCCAGGTGGGTTTGGAATCTCTCCAGAGATGGAGACTCCACAATTTCACTAGGCAGCATTGGAATAGATTGCCCAGGGAGGTGGTGGAGTCAACATCCCTGAAGGTGTTCAAGAAATGTGTGGACATGGCACTTTGGGACATGGTTTGATGGCCATGGTAGTGTTGGGTGGATGGTCGAACTGCATGATGTTGAAGGTTTTTTTTCTATCTGAAACAATTCTATGATTCCGTGATAAATGTGGTGCTGCAGAAGAGGTTTTTCTCATGCTAGAAATAAAATTGTAAATAGAATTACTTTTCTAGTGAAAGTGTTGGATGCAAGATTGATGATGAAATCATTTGCTTTTACTGTCTGACATTAAAAAGTGCTAGGAATGACTTTAATTGTTTTTATGGTCAACATTTAATCTTTATTTCTGAAATAATTATTTATACTTGATAGATGAACAGCAGTGCTCCAAAGCATGGCATGTGGGGCTTGTTTTTGGCAATCACAGAAGGAAAAAACACTTCAGATCATCCTGCTGGGGCTGGCTGGATGGGAGCTTCTGCTCCTTCCATGGGAAGGCTACTGCTCAGCACTACCTTTTTATTTCTACTGTAGAATATTTTTTTCTCTTATAATTTCATTAATCTGTTCAGGAAATAACTTCAGCTTTAATTATTTTCTTCTTTTGATTAACCCTCCTCAAACAAACATGCTGCTCTTCCCAGCCCTTCCCTTTTTATCCCATTTCTTATCCAACTTGCTGCTGTTCATTAATCTCAGGGTTTTTCCATGACATCCTAATGGCTCTTGCTGCCCAGCAATCATTATCTCAGTGCAACTTGTCACCAGCTTTTCTATCCATCAGCTCCACTCATCTGTCAGGGCTGCAGCTCCACACCAGCACCATCCAGGCAGCACCAAGTCCCCCTCCACATGCCCCTGACCAGCAGAAGTACAAATCCCCAAATCCTCAATTCTTGATGCTAACCTGGCATTTGTTCTCCTCTTCCCATGTATTGCCACCTCACACTCTCCTGCAGAACAATAGATCCATACATTTAAGGAAGTTCCATAAAATTAAGAAATAATTTCTTTACTGAAAGAGTGGTGGGACATCAAGACAGACTGCCCAGGGAGATGGTGAAGTCATCATCCCTGGAGGTGCTTAAGAAATGTGTGAACATGGCACTTTGGGACATGGTTTAATGGCCACGGTGGTATTGATTTGATGCTTGGACTTGTTATCTTAGAGGTCTTTTCCAACCTTAATGATTGCATGATTGTATGATTCTAAGGCTTGAAAGGACAAAGAAAGGAGATGACAGTGTTAGGCTGAAGGTTGGATGTGATGATCATAGAATCACAGAATGGCTGGAGTTGGAAGGGGCTTTCTGTTTCAAACCCCTCTTCTCTGGGCAGGAACAGCTCCCACTAGACCAGGTGGGTCAAAGCTTCATCCAGCCTGGTCTTAAACACTCCCAGAAGTGAGGTGTCCACAGCTTCTCTGGGCAGCCTCTTCCAATGTCTCACCACTCTCATCGTAGAGAACTTCTTGACAATGTCCAATTGAAATCTACCCTGCTGTAGTTTAAAGCCATTGCCCCTTGTCCTAACACACCAGGCCCTTATAAATAGTCCCAATCTACCACAGGACACCAGTGAAAAGAGCCTGGCCCATTCTTCTTGCCCCCCATCCTTCAGATACTTATAAACATTAATAAGATCTCTCATTTTTCTCTTTTCCAGTCTAAACAGCTCCCAGCCTTTCATCATCAAACAGCAGTTCCAGTCACTTCATCATCCTCTTAGCCTCCACTGGACACTCTCTAGTATACCCCTGTCCCTCTTGAACTGGGGAGCCCAGAATGGGACACAATACTCCAGGTGTCCAATCTCAATCTACCTTTCTGCAGTTTCAAACCATTGCCCCTTGTCCCAGTGATGGGCAGCACCAGAGGCTGGGATGCAGCTTCAAGCCCTGCTAACAGCTTTCCAAAGAGCAAGGAGTTTATTCTGGGCAGGATCTTGCATGCTTTATTTCTTCTTTTCAGAGCTGTCAAAAGATCATTCCTTCAGAGGGGGGCACGAAGGTTCAAATTCTTGCATGGAAAGTTAATCTTCCATAGGAAAGAAAATACAGGATTAGTTAGTAGGAAATTCTGCTAATAGATTAAAAGACTCTCCAGCACCCTTTTAAGATTATTTATTAGTAATTGATTAATACAGTTTAGAACAAACCCGACTGTTGTTTTCAGAATTCATTTTTCAGGCTGCAGACTTATGCCAGATGACACTCGGGCTCTGGCTCTTTGGGAATAGACATCAAACCCTGCTTCATAATTTATGTAATGACATATACTTGGACACTGATTAGCTACCTTATCAGCCCTGTAATAAAGGAAGCATAACCCCTAGTTTATCATTCATTTATCTGAAGTCATTTTGAATAATATCACAAGATTGTAATGTAATCATTATGCTGTACAGCATGTGTGGGCCAGTACACTACACTGTCAGTGTCAGAGGACTGTCATAGTTCATACTACTTAATTTGCTCACTTCTTACACATTTATGAAATTGGAGTCAACAGTCTGGTGGAGCAGTAATATTCTGGGCAAGAGACTTACACAAATTGTTAATAGGGTGTTCGATGGGAGGGTGAAGAAGCACAAGGCAAGATGAAAGGAGATTTGGTGATGGAATGGAATGGATGGTCAAGGAGAGGGCTGAATTTCATAGAATCATAGAAACGGTTGGGTTGGAATGGACCTTTCAAGGTCATTTAGTCCAACTTCCTGCAGTCAGCAGGCTTTCCAGGCAATTTGAGAAAAGGAGGCTGAGGGGAAACCTCATTGCTCTCTACAGTTCCCTGAAAGGAGGTTGGAGCGAGGTGGGATTCAGTCTCTTCACTCTAGTATCAGGTGACAGAACAAAAAGAAATGGTCTGAAATTGTGCCAGGGGAGATTTAAATTGGATATTACAAAAAAAATTATTTCCTGCAAGAGTGGTCAGGTATTGGAACAGGCTGCCCAGGGAGGTGATGGAGTCACCATCCCTGAGGTGTTCAGAAAACCTGTAGATGTGGCACTTTGGAACATGTTTCAATAGCCATGATGATCTTAGGTTGACATTTGGGCTCATTGATCTTAGAGGGCTTTTCCAACCAAAACAATTCTATGATCTACTCCAGCCTCCTTGCTAAAGCAGGGTCATCCACAGCTGGTTGCCCAGCATCACAATGTCCAGGCAGGCCTGGAATTTCTCCAGAGAAGGAAACTCTATAACCTCTCTGGGCAGCCTGCTCCAGTGCTATAGAGTAACCACTTTCTTCCAAGGCAACTTTTGAAGGTCTTTGACCAACTCTGTTGGCCATTGTATGCCCACACACTTCAGAAAAGCTAAGAGCTGAGGGACCAACAGTTGGCTTAAGTGACATGTAGGCAAATCCAGTATGCTCAAGCGTGACAAAGACTTCAGGGTTGAGTTCATCTTAACTGCAGCTGAACTGAGCACGTTTGAGAGAAGATTGACTTATAGAGCACTCGGATTTACAGATACTCCCAGTACTGTTTGCATAGATCTCTGGATGGTTCAGCTGTAATCCTACTGCTATCAGTGTTCAGTTTCAACCTTATTTTTTATTTAGTTGCTGAAATAAAGTTGGAGAGTCACTTGTCACTTGTATAAGCATGAGAGATAGAAATAGAGCTTTTCATTTTGTTGTTGTTGATGTGTATGTTCTCCATGTAAATTACAGTTACTCCTGTAGTGCCCACAAGGATGGGTGACATCATCAAATCATGGAATGATTTGGGTTGGAAGGGACCTTTATAGGTCATCTACTCAAACCCCAGTGCAGGAAAAGCATCTGCAACTAGATCAGGTTGCTTAGAGCCCAACCCAGTGTGACCTGGGATGGTTCCAGGGGTGGGGTATCTACCACCTCTCTGGGCAACCTGGGTCAGTGTCTGACCAGCTCTGCAGTGTTTCTGCATTTGGGGTGGGTGGGGGGAAATGCAGTCATGTGAAAGGATTTGCTCAAGGGCTGTGCTGGTGAATTTGCTACACATTTCCTGGCTTTCAGGGCCAAAGCATAGTTTTTCTCTGCAAAACCAGAGTTTGTGATTCTTGCATGGGGCTATATGCAGGATGCTGACCTTACACATGCCTGCAGCACTGCAGGGATGTCCCACCAGTCCTGGGCACCTCAAACCCTGTAATGGAGTTTCCATGTCAAAAAGAATCCCATCATGGTGGGGGCTGGAAGGGACCTCTGGAGAGCATCTAGTGCATTCCCCCTGCTAAAACAGGGTCACCCATTGCAGCTTGCCCAGGATCACAAACCCAGGAGGGTTTGGAATCTCTTCAGAGAAGGAGACTCCACAGCCTCTCTGGGCAGCCTGCTCCAGGGCTCCAGCACTCACACAGCAAAGAAGTTTATTCCCCTGCTCAGGCTGAAACTCCTGGATTCCAGTTTGTGCCTGTTGTCCCTTATCCTGTCACTGGGCACCACTGACAAGAGCCTCACCCCATTTTCTTGCCCCCACACCCTTTAGCTCTTGCTGAGCATTGAGAAAATCCCCTCTTGAGCTGCTCTTCTCCAGGTTCAACAGCCCCAGGTCTCTCATCCTTTCCTCTTCACAGAGATGCTCCAGGACCCTCAGCACCTTCATAGCCTCCACTGGTTCCTTGTCTCTCTTTTAGCTCATAGACATCACACAGCAACTTTTAAGACTGTTTAATCCAGCCACAGTGAGAACTACAAGCATGATCTTTATCAAAGAACTCTTAAAAATGACAAAGCAGAAGCAGAACAATGGCTTTATCATCTCAAACATTGTGCAGCAGTTTGACAGTAAACCAATTTGTTCTTGTGTGCAGTCCCAGGAACTGAGCTGGGTGTATGGTTTTTTTGCACTTCCTACTATTCTCATCACTTGCTTCATACTCATCTGAATAACAATTAACTATAATTTTTCTGCTGATATAACTGTGTTGTCTGCAATAGAGGCACACAAGGGATTAATTTGGCCCAGTGTCATTTTCTGTCATATTTCTAGCCTCTGTTTTGTGTTCCTTTTTTTAAAAATTATTATTATTATAACAAAATAATTTGAAAAACTGTTAATTGTTCCATCCTTAATTGAAAAGTTATTCTTATACTCCAGATTCTCCAAACAGAAAGCCTGTTTCTTCTCAGCAAGTATTTACAACGTGGGACATGGGCAGTAACTGATCCGTTCAGTGAGATCTGGACAGACTGGAGAGCTGGGCAAAGTGGTACCTAATGATCCTCAAAGAGAGTAAATGTAGAGTCCTGCACCTGGGAAGGAACAACACCATACACCAGTACAGATTCGGGGGTTGACCTTCTGGAAAGCAGCTTCATGGAGAAAGACCTGGGAGTCCTGGTGGACAAGAAGTTATCCACAGGACTGCAATGTGTCCTTGTGGCCAAGAAGGCCAGAAGGTCTCTTGGGGTGCATTGAGAAGAGTGTGGCCAGCAGGTCAATGGAGGTTCTCCTTCCCCTCTACTCTGCTGTGAAGAGACCACATCTGGAGTACTGTGTCCAGTTCTGGACTCCCCAGTTCAGGGCTCCCCAGTTCCAGAGGGACAGGGAGCTACTGGAGAGTGTCTAATGGAGGCTATGAGGATGTTGCAGGAACTGAACATATGTCTGATGAGGAAAGGCTGAGAGAGCTGTTCAGTCTAGAGAACAGAAGACTGAGAGGAGATCTTATTAATATTTATAAATATCTGAAGGGAAGATGTCAAGAAGAAGGAGCAAGTCTCATATCAATGGTGCCCTGTGACAAGACAAGGGGCAATGTATAGAAACTGGAACACAGGAAGTGCCACCTCAACATGAGGAAAAACTTCTCTATTGTGAGGGTGCTGAGCCCCAGAGCAGGCTGCCCATAGAGTTTGTGGGGTCTCTTTCTCTGAAGACTTTCAAGACCCATCTGGATGTGTTCCTGTGTGACCTGCCCTAGGTGATCCTGCTTTGGTAGTGGGGTTGGACTAGATGATCCCTAGAGGTCCTTTCCAACCCCTCCGGTTCATTGATTCTATGAGGGTGCTGCAGTCAGAATCAAGCTCAAAGTGGAGGCCAGAAGTGATGTTTTTACCACCAAACAGAGTCTTTACACCAAGTCTGTTGCACACAATGGCCAATATTGTAACAGAAAAATGTGAAGTGTGAGCGCAACGAGGTGAAAAGAAATACGTTTTCATTTTTTATTTGGTTGACTGCTATAGCAGGTTCTAAAAAGGATTTCTTTTATTTATTTATTTTCTTTTTTTTATTTCCCCCCCCCCCCCCTTTCTCTTTGTGGAGAACATGCTGCAGATTTACAATATTGTATTCCACTGTATACATTTGCTAACAAAAAATACCACTACTGTATCCACACCAGTGACAAATCTGCCAGAAAGTGACTAGTTGATATGCCTTTTTATTACTGCAGCTGCCTTGTTTTTTCTAGTCAAAATAAAAGAAAATCACAGGATCCTTAAAATAATAGCTGACAGCAGGTAGTTACTGAGAAATGCATGTCCCTGGCTCTTAACTTTGTAGCATCCATCCAGATGGCAGATTAGAGGCTGGGATCTGCAGGTTGGTGACAAATACATGGGTAATAGCATTCAGCTTGCCTAACTGTAAAAGTGAATTCACTATTCCTCTTTGATTGTAGACCTGACATGTCAGATGAGAGGAGGCTCTGGAAGAAGCTGCCAAAGCAATAGCACAAATAAATGCCAGACACAAGTGCTGCTTGATGTAGGATTACAAACACTGTACCTATCATCAATTCAAATTTAGCTGATATGTAAAGGCAGTGGTGGTGTTACAGCTGAGGAGCAGCATGGTTGCAGAGGGCTGATGGGTACCTGGGCAGGGTTCTGCATGTCTGGAAGCCTCTAATGACTTCTCGTTGTGACACAGCACCGGTGATTGGTGTTGCTGTGGGAAGCCAAGGCACCTAGAATTGTACTTGAGACATACGGCATGCAGGGTGCTGAGATGTCACCACCTAATTGATCCCTCTGCCCTTCTCTACCTCATGTTATCCATCACCTGACTTTTCAACAGCTCTGATCTGTCTTTCCCTCCCCCCACTCTCTATTTTTCCCTTCTCACTCTATTTTTTATTTTTTTCACCTCTTTCTTTCTCTTCGCAAAGCCGAACCGAGTACAGAGGTGGTGCAAGCTTGGTGCTAAGCTCTTAACTTTAATTTTTCATAAACCAGGGAAGGTAGATGCAGACAGGATATTAGGAAGAAGTTCGGTACAATATGAGGGTGGTGGAACACTGGAACAGGTTGCCCAGGGAGGTGGTAGAGGCCCCATAACTGGAGACATTCAAAGTCAGGCTTGATGGGGCTCTGACCAACCTGCACTAGTTGAAAATATCACTGCCGATTGCAGGGGGGTTGGTCTAGATGACCTTTGAAGGTCCCTTCCAGCCTAAACCATTCTATGATTCTGTGATTCTATGGAAGTCTTCCATCAATCCAATTACTCCAGGCAATAATTAGTGGTACACACTAGCTAAGGTTTTATGGCCTGAGCCCTGCCCTCTGCTTTAGTTCCAGTGCAGAAATCACATACTCGGGAGTTTTGCTTTGTCATTGAATGGAAGCAATCCTGCTTGGGACAGAGTTTTGGTTGGAAGAAACCTTTAAGATTATCAAGTCCAACTATTAACTTTAGCAGGACTTCACTTCCACCAGCCCATCTTCCCAGGGTGTAAGAATCTCAGTGCTGAAGGCTGAATCATGTTGTAGATGAATGAGCAGAACTCCAGAGGCCCAGAATGGTGGGGGTTGGAAGGAACGTCTGGAGATCATCTAGTCCAAACTCTGTGCTAGAGCAGGGTCACCCACAGTAGCTTTCCCAGGATCACAATGTCCATCTGGGTTTGGAATGTCTCCAGAGAAGGAGATTTCATAGCCTCTCTGGGCAGCCTGCTCCAGGGCTCCAGCACCATCACACCAAGTTTCTCATCATCTTCATATGAGACCACCTGGGTTCCAGTTTGTGCCCATTGCCAGCTTGTCCAGATCCCTTTGCAGAGCCTTCCCACCCTCAAGCAGATCAATACTCCCACCCAGTTTAGCGTCATCAGCAAACTCACTGAGCCCTCACAGAACCCCAGAATTCCTGCATAGTTGGGGTTCAGAAGTTTACCTGTCAGGCTACTCTTCTCCAAGCTAAACAGCCCCAGGTCTCTCAGCCTTTCCTCCTCACATTGACACTCCAGGCCCTTCAGCATCTTTGTAGCCTCTGATGGACTCTCTCCAATAGTTTCCTGTCTCTCTTGAACTGGGGAGCCCAGAACTTTCCTTCCTCTCCTTGAGGAGTTATATGCCAGCAGCATTATCCTTACAACTCTTACCCATCTGCCCTTAGCACGTACCAAAAGTTTCTTCACCACAGATCTGTTCTTTGCATATCTGATTTATTACTCACAACTTTCAACATTATTGCATCATTTTTTCCCCCACTGAATGATACTGATGCTCAGATAATTTTGTTTACCAGCTCCTTGTCTAATCATTGCTTTACATAATCATATTTATATTAAGTCAATAGGAACAATTAACTTTGTTTTAAGTGTAGTTATTTGAAATACAGTCGTGGTAATATCTGCCAGAAGCAAATAAACATATTAGCAGGAAATGCTTAAATGATCTGGATAACCCTATGAGCCAGCATAGCAGGTGGTAATATCCTGTTTTTAAATTACATTTCAGCAAGTGAACATAATAAATCCTCTTGTGTTATATATTTCGCTGGTAGCAACTTATACTCACATTATTCTATTTGACCTCATTACTGCTAATCATTATCACATTTTTAATAGCTGCCACAGTGAGTGAAACAGTTAATACAGTATTTCTTGCCGAAAGAGAGCCTGTCAGGTTATTGATGACAAATTAAAATTAATAAAGAAGATCTGTGTTGAATTTGAGGGAATGGAATAACTGCGAGCATCCAGATGATTGGAAAGGCCTCTGGGGTACTCTGTGAAGAGTAATGTTTTTGGTGGACGTGGATTGTCTTGAAAGGAACGCTAAAACTGCCAAATCTCTGCTTTTGCCTGGAAGACTTCCTGAAATAGGAGCTGTATTCTTTTGGCCCTCATCACATGTAATTTATCCCTGGGAGAGTTATTTCCTGCTCTGTACACCTCCGCTCTGTGCTGTAATAACAGCCGGTTGCTGGGGCTCCAAGCTTTTTATTTACCTCGCTGAGCATCTTTACAAGAACCATCACCAGCAGGTCCAGATGATGTAGTAAATAAGTAAAAGTCCAATTCTCAATTTCTGCCCTGTCTTTTCGCTCAAAATGGAGCCTATTGCTGTTATTTCAAACTTTTTGGGGGAGGCTGTCCAATCCCTACCCTGTGTCCAAGCATTCCCTGACTCTCCGCAGAGTCGACGGTGAGTACCGGCAGCTAACTAACTGGCTTTATGAAAAATTAATGCATTTACATATCCTCCAAAGCTCCTGCTTGTGTTTAAAGAGCAGTGTTTATTAGAGGTGAGGGCTCCATGGGGACGGGGTGGGAGACATTCCCCATCAGGGAGGGCAGTTCAAGGCCATCCCGAGGTCCTGAATTAATTGAACGTCGCGGTATGAAGCGCAGTCCTTAGCAGACAGTCGGTCCACAGCACGGAATCACCAGACATAATTTTGACTGTGCCCAGGAGGCATACCAGAGAGACTGAATTATCTTTTACCAAAAGAGAAAGTAGTCCTTTGAGGTCAACGGCGGAGGTCGTCGGTGGGTCAGAGCAGAGAAAACGCCAACGTGAGATCTGCCCGCAAAAAAGACAAAAATAATGGGCCAATTACCCTGCCTGAGCAAGGCCTGCAGGATTCTGACACAAAAAGGGCTTTTTTTTTCTTTTTTTTTCTTTTTTTTTTTTTTTTGAATGTTGGAGTGAATAAGAGAATAGCAACCTGCGCTACCGTGTCCAGTTTCAGTGCCCCTAGCATAAGAAGGACATCAAACTGCTGGAATGGGTCCAGAGGAGGCCATGAAGATGATCGGAGGGCTGGAGCACCACCCTTATGGTGACGCACTGAGAGACCTGGGGATGTTCAACCTGGAGAGAGAAGGCTCCAGAGATACCTTAGAGCAGCCTTCCAGTACTTGGAGGGGGCCTACAAGAAAGGGAATTTTGCCTAGGGCTTGTAGTGATAGGACAAAAAGGAATGGATTTAAGCTTCAGAAGGATAGGCCTAGACTGGATATTAGGAAGAAATTCTTTACAGTGAGTGTGGTGTGACACTGAAACAGGTTGTGGATGTCCCATTCCTGGAAACGTTCAAGGCCAGGTTGGATGAGGCCTTGAGCAATCTGATGTAATGGAAAGTGTCCCTGCCCATTGCAGGGAGGTTGCAACTAGATGATCTTCAAGGTCCCTTCCAACTGGAACTGTTCTGTAAATCATTGTAGGTATATGAATGGTAACAGAAGTAGAGGTGACAGCATTGATTTTCTGGAAAGGGAAATAGAATGTGCTGGGAGGATTTAATTGCTCGGGAGCTGTTAGGCTGCAAAAGTGCTGTGTAATGTTCAGCAGAGTCATCTGTGTGGTCTCAGAGCATGAAGCAAAGCCCTGGTGGATCATCTGTTCTCCTGCCCTGCAATATCAATATGCTTTGCGTGCAGGAAGATGATGTCTGTACTTTTAAAGCATCAGTAAATGTGAAGCAGCTACAAGTACAGTTGTTTCTTTTAGGAGTTGCTTAGAACAAGCCTTTTTTTGGAAGGAAAAAAAAAAAAGGAGCTAATAGCTTCTGAGTTATAGGAAACTGGAGCAGATTGAAGAGCTTTGACTTCTGTCTGCAGGTTCAATCCCAGCAAACCATCCCCCAACACCAGCCTGAGGCACATGTTTCTTGTTAAGTCCTGATGCTCAGCGAATGGCAATTAGAATCACAGAATCACAGAATCATAGGATCATAGAATCATAGAATAGTTTGTGTTTAAAGATCATCTAGTCCAACTCTCCTGCAGCCAGCAGGGACATCTGCAGCTAGAGCAGGTGGCCCAACAACCTGACCTGGAATGGTTCTAGGCATCTTCCACCTTGCTGACCTAACTGGGCCAGGCTCTCACCACCCTCACTGTCAAACATTCCTTTCTCTCCAGTCTGAATCTCCCTCAGTTTAGTTTAAACCACTTGTCCCATCACAACAGGTCCTGCTAAAAATGTCTGTCCCCAGCTTTCTCACTGGAGCCTGAAAGGCCACAAGAAGGTCTCCCTGGAGCCTTCTCTTCTCCAGGCTGAGCAATCCCAACTCAGCTGTCCTCTCAGCTTCCAGCCCTCCCATCATTAAAAAAAAGTACATAATCATTTACTTTGTTCAGGGATTAGAAATGCCTTCTATAACCCATCTCTTATAGGTCAACAATGAGAGTAGGGTAGATTTAGTTCAGATATTAGAAAGAAATTCTTCACCATGAGGGTGGTGAGACATTGGAACAGGTTGCGCAAAGGAGCTGTGGATGCGCCATCCCTGGAAGTGTCCAAGGCCCGGTTGGAAGAGACTTTGAACAGCCTGGTCTAGTGGAAAGTGTCCTTGCCCATGGCAGGCAGGTTGAAACTAGATGATCTTTGAGGTCCCTTCCAAGCCAAACCATTCTGTGATCATTCAACAAATGTCAGGTATTTAGATCTTGGTCTGCACCTAGAAATGCATTTTTTCACATGGGATTGAAGGGTGCTGAGAGCCTCAGTGCTGGGGGTAGAACTTTGTGCAACCCACAACGTTGACAAATCTCTCTCAAATCGCTCTCCACCAGTGAAATTTGAAATAAAAATATAGGAAATGAGGAGTTAATTCAATTAAAGACTTTCCCACCCACTTTTTACCTTTCCTCACCACTCAAGGGAATAATTCCTGGGATGTATTTCACCAGCAGACTTATTTTTACCATTATTTTTACCTTAATGAGTATACCTTCCACATCAGAGGGAAAGTACAAAGGTTAAATTTTACATTAAGAGCAGACTGCAACCCGCTATGCAAATATCCCTATGCAAATCCAAAAGCCACCCCGAAGATAAATGTGGGATATTTTTAACTGCTTTAACTATGACTGTGAAGTATGGCAGCAGATATTCCAGAGTTTCATTTTTATATCTTTTGTGTAAATAATGCATAAAGTATGTAGATGTTGTCAGCGAGATGATGAAGCTATTAGCTTTATCGTTTTCCTAGTTAAGAATGTGTTCAGCACGCAGCTCCTAATAACTCATTTCTAAAAGCAGACACCCATTGATGAAATATTCTTGGTTGGGAGTGAAGGTTGTCATGTGACAGAGTGATTTTGCTTAAAACCAAGTTAAATGAGGAGTAAAATTAAACAATATTGTGCGAATTGTGTTTGACTAATTTTGTGTCACATTATATTAGCCAAGCTTTCAAAACATGTGCTAATGACAAATAGGGTAAAGCCCCTAACATACTTTATATGTCTGTAAAAATCACCCTTAAGTCATTAGCTTTTAAAGGTTCATTTTGTCTGCAGTTTTTTTGCTGGGTTTGGGGTTTTTTTTGTTTGGATTTTTTGGTTGTTTTTTTTTTTTTTTTTGTTTCTTCTTTCCTTTCTTTGGAGCCACTGGCTTTTTAGTGATTACTTTTGTCGATGAAACTTGACATGATTAAAAAAGAGATATTTTACATAAGTCTTTGGGACTTATTGCCACATTATGGGGGCATACTGTGTGCATTAAAACAATGCCTAATAATTGATGAGCTCGACAGTTTTGGAAGTAAACATAGTTAAGGGTGAATTTTAATGTTGACATCTTATTTACATAAGAACCACACTGAGCTTTTAATCAACAGTTTGTTGCTTTTATGGCTGGATTTATCTGCTGGAAAAAGCATAGAATCATAAAATTGTTTGGGTTGGAAGAGACCTCTAAGATCATTGATTCCAGCCATCAACCTAATACCACCATGGCCATTAAACCATGTCATGAAGTGCCATGTCCACACATTTCTCGAACACCTCTAGGCATGGTTGACTCCACTACCTCCCTGGGCAAAAAAAATTAAACCACTCACACCAAATGCAATAGAAGTCTTACAAAGCTCTAAGTTTGGTTCAGAAAGCCCCAAATTTCACAGAATCCCTAACCCCAGCATGTTGAGTGTTTGAAGGGAACCTCTGGATATCATCTAGTCCAACCCAGCTGCTTAAGGAGGGTCACCTAAAGCATTTTGCCCAGGATCACAATGCTCAGGTGGGTTTGGAATTGTTCAGAGAATGAAACTCCACAACCTCTCTGGGCAGTCTTCTCCAGGGCTCTGGCTCTCTCGCAACAAAGAAGCTTCTCATCATGTTGAATTGGAATCTCCTGGGTTCCAGTTTGTTCATGTTACCTTTGTGCTGTCCCCTGGCTACCACAGAAAAGTGACTGGCCACATTCTCTTGCCCCCCACCCTTTAGCTCTTGCTAAGCGTTGAGAAGATCCCCCCAGGCTACTCTTCTCCAGGCTAAACAGCTCCAAGTCTCTCAGCCTTTCCTCTTCACACAGGTGCTCCAGGCCCCTTAGCATGTTTATAACCTCTGCTGGACTCTCTCCATTAGTTCCCTGTCTTTCTTGAGCTGGAGAGCCCACAACTGGATCTGATACTCCATATGTGGCCTCACTAGGACAGAGAAGAGGAGGAGGAGAACCTCCCTTGACCTGCTGGGCAGTCTTCTTCATGCACCCAAGGAGACCATTTGCCTTCTTGGCCATAAGGGCACATTGTGGGCTCACGGTCAACTTGTCCACCAGCACTGCTAGGCCCTTCTCCACAGAGCTGCTTTCCAGCAGGCTACACCTGCACCTGTACTGCTGCCCAGGGGGCAGACTCCTCACTTGCCCTTTTTGGACTTCATGCTGTTCCTCTCCACCCAACTCCCCAGATTGGCCAGGTCAAGTATTATCTTATTACTTCAACAAAATAGCAACTTCTTTTTGGTATGCCCTATGTGCTACCAGAGTTGGACAGTGGGGACCTACAGCCTTCACAGTACACATGGAAAGCCTTCTTCAGACTTACCATCACTGGGGCAAGACTATAAAAGTTGCTAAAGTAGAGCAGGGAAAAAGGTTGCATGAGTTTTTCTTCTGGATAGGCATTAGGGGTCATCCAAAACTACACACTGAGATGAACATCTCTAGTCTTTATTTAGCCATTTTCCCAAAATGATCTGTTATTTTCTCCCTCTCTCTTTGGCTTTTGCTTGAAATAGATGGGCAAGGTGGGTGGCCATTGAACTCTGAGTCTCACCCCTGGTATTTCACAGAGGTGGCTGTCCCATCACTGGTCACTCAAACACAGACTGGTCTTTCCACGTGAAACCAGGGCCAGGCAGGTATAATAAGCTGTTGAGTCTTTCCTCAGAAGACAAAAAACCCCCACCCAACCTTTTTATGTGGTTATCTCTTCCTTTATATGTTTAGGTATTAATAAAAAGAAGGAAAACCTCTCCCAATGGTCTAGGGTGATGCTATATGGCTTGGTGGGAGGCTAGGGCAGGACTCTAAGGGGGTGGTAAGGTGCAGAGAGAAGGCAGTGTGGTGTTTTTTAGTGTTTCAGTGCTCAACTTCTTTGATAAAATCTTCATTCTGCCCACCCTACCCTTGTGCCTCAGAAAGCTACAGCTTTATCTCAAGAATTTTCCCTCTGGACACTTGTCAGAACAAAGAGTATGGACTTTGCATATCATTTATCCTCTTGTATATAAGGAGCTTGTCACATCTTAATGTTGAACCTCACCAGAGAGCAGACCTCTTGAGCACTCAGAGCTCTGCTTTGCATTTGGGTGGGAAAAGCAGATCCGTGATGCTGCTCCAGCTCCTGCCTGTATCTTAGAATCATAGAATGATAGAATTGTTTTGGTTGGAAAAGACCTCTAAGATCACAGACTCCAACTGTTAACCTAACACCACCATAGCCATTAAACCGTATCCCAAAGAGCCATGTCCACATGTTTCTCAGACACCTCCAGGGACAGTGACTCCACCACCTCCCTGGACAGCCTGTTCCAATCCCTGACCACTCTTTCAGGAGTGAAATTTTTTCTAACATTCAACCTGAACCTCCCTGGCACAATTTCAGGCCATTTCCTCTCATTCTATCACCTGCTTCTAGGGAGAAGAGACTGAACCCCACCTCACAGTACAACCCCTCTGATAATATAGGGTCACTTATGACAGGTTGCCAAGAACGACAATGTCCAGGAGGGTTTGGAATCTCTCCAGAGAAGGAGGCTCCACAACCTCTCTGGGCAGCCTGCAGCTCTATCAGCCTCCCAGCAAAGAAGTTTCTCCACCTGTTCAGGCAGAACCTCCTTGCTTCCACTTTATGCCTTTGTGTCACTTGTCCTGTTGCTGGGCACTGCTGAAGAGTCTGACCCCATCTTCTTGCCCTCCACCCCTTAGCTCTTGCTGAGCATTGATCAAATCCCCTCTCAGGCTAATCTTCTCCAGGCTCAGCAGCCCCAGGTCTCAGCCTTTCCTCCTTACAGAGATGCACCAGACCCCTCAATATCTTTTCAGCCTCCACTGGACTCTCTTGAGTAGCTTCTCTTGAGCTAGGGACCCCAGAACTGGACAAAACTCCATGTATGGCCTCATTACGGAAGAGTAGAGGGGGAGGAGAACCCTGTTTGACCTATTGACTACACTCTTTGTAATGCATCAGAGGACACATTTGGCCTTCTTGGCCATGAGGGCACATTTTTGGCTCATGGTGAACTTGTTCTCCAGCACTGCCAGGTCCTCCTCCACAGAGCTGCTTGGCAGCAAATCAACCCCTAGTCTTTACAGATTCATGCAGAGGCATCTTCAACTAGATCAGGTTTCTGAGAGTCCTATAAAACCTGATTGTGATGTTTTGCTCTTCTCTGTGTGATGCTCTGCTCATATGCAAGGGATGCCAATGTATATAATCTGCTCTTTTGAGTTAAAGGTAGGTGATGGGGGTGTATCTCTGGGAAAGAAGAAATACGCAGCTTGTTTAAGGTAGAGCTATACAGAATTGTCAGCTGTAGATTCTGGTTGGCAGGAAGGCTTCTTGCACCAGCCCCAACAGCTGAGGATGAATTTTTTAAATTGTGTTTTAAAGTGTTATTGTGCTTGCAGAAAGTCTGTTTTAATGCATAACTCTGTGCCTAGAGAGACAACAAAGTACCTCTGGACACAAGTCTTGTGAGGAACAGCTGAGGGAACTGGGGTTGTTTAGTCTTCAGAAGAGGGGACTGAAGGGAGACCTCATCTGCCCTTTACAACTACCTCGAAGAAGGTTTGAGCGAGATAGGGGTCACTCTTTTCTCTCATGCAGTAAATGACAGGACAAGAGGAAATGGTCTCAAGTTGCTCCAGGGGAGGTTCAGGTTGGCTATTAGGAAGAATTTCTTCACAGAAAGGATTGCCAAGCCCTAGAACAGGCTTCCCTGGGCTGCGGTGGAGTCACCATTTAGGTATTTAAAAGATGCGTGGATGTGGTGCTGAGGGATGTGGTTTAGTGGTAGTGGTTTAGCAGTACTGGTAGGATTGTGAGCTCTAGGCAAGCAGTTGGACTTGATGATCTCAAAGGGCTTTTCCAACCTCAACACTTTTATGCTTCTATGCACAGTCTGTTCTCTGAGCCAATGCTGACCTCACATAGACTAAAGGCTCTGAGAGTCTCCATCCTCTGTTGCCATCATAGAATTGTTTTAGTTGGAAAAGACATTCCTCTCTCTGAGTCCAACTGAGTCCAACTGTCAACACCACCATGGCCATTAAACCATGTTGGAACTAGATGATCCTTGTGGTCCCTTCCAACCCTGACTGATTCTATGATTCTATGTCCTGAAGTGCCATGTCTACCTGATTTTTGGGACAGACATTTCAATTTTATTTATTTTTCCAGACTTTTTATCATGTACAATACATTCTAAATATTGGTATTTTTCGAAGAGATGTGCAAGAACCATCAGTATTTCTTTGTTTTGCTGATTTTCATATTTTACTTGGAATTTCAGTGAGCTTTCTGGCTATTTTTAGAGGAGAAGAAAGGCTATCAAGGAGGGTGTTGAACACCGGAATGCTTGGAGATGGTCTTGATCATATTAGCTAATGCTCTGCTGACTCCTGATTAATGCTCTGGGTTCAATCTATCATGATACAATGACGGCTCTGCCACACACTTGCAGAGAGTTGATTGAGCTGGTGATTTCCATAGCTATTTCTGGAATATCAGTACAAGGAAAACAAAGCAGGTGAAATGGATACCCAGCAGTGAAGCTGTTTAAATATTTATCAAACAGTTAGCTAAGATTCAGGATTAATTTAACATATCCAAATTTGATCCATTGAGTTGAATAATTGCTCTTATGTGATACCATCCCTTTAATTTATTTATTCTATAAATTTTTATTTTCCACTTTCTCTATGACTTGAAGAAAGGCTGTGAGAGTGATATGTTGTCCTTGGGTCAAACTGGGAATGATCGTTAAGTGTCCGTCTGGAATAATGCTACTTCCATGAAGAAAGTTGTTGTTTCATTTTGATATGGTCAAGATAGAGAAGGAAAGGAAAAGAGAAGGAAAGGAGAAGGAAAGGAGAAGTAAAGGTGAAGGAAAGGAGAAGTAAAGGTGAAGGAAAAGATAAGGAAAGGTGAAGGAAAAAATAAGGAAATGTGAAGGAAAAGAGAAGGAAAAGAGAAGGAAAGGAAAAGAACAAAAGGAGAAGGGAAGGAAAGGAAAAGAGAAGGAAAGGAGAAGGAAAGGAGAAGGAAAAGAGAAGGAGAGGAGAGGAGAGGAGAGGAGAGGAGAGGAGAGGAGAGGAGAGGAGAGGAGAGGAGAGGAGAGGAGAGGAGAGGAGAGGAGAGGAGAGGAGAGGAGAGGAGAGGAGAGGAGAGGAGAGGAGAGGAGAGGAGAGGAGAGGAGAGGAGAGGAGAGGAGAGGAGAGGAGAGAAAAAAGAAAAAAGAAAAGAAAAAAAGAAAAGAAAAGAAAAGAAAAGAAAAGAAAAGAAAAGAAAAGAAAAGATAAGAAAAGAAAAGAAAAGAAAAAAGAAAAGAAAAAAGAAAAGAAAAAGAAAAGAAAAGAAAAGAAAAGAAAAGAAAAGAAAAGAAAAGAAAAGAAAAGAAAAGAAAAGAAAAGAAAAGAAAAGAAAAGAAAAGAAAAGAAAAGAAAAGAAAAAGAAAAGAAAAGAAAAGAAAAGAAAAGAAAAGAAAAGAAAAGAAAAGAAAAGAAAAGAAAAGAAAAGAAAAGAAAAGAAAAGAAAAGAAAAGAAAAGAAAAGAAAAGAAAAGAAAAGAAAAAGAAAAGAAAAGAAAAGAAAAGAAAAGAAAAGAAAAGAAAAGAAAAGAAAAGAAAAGAAAAGAAAAGAAAAGAAAAGAAAAGAAAAGAAAAGAAAAGAAAAGAAAAGAAAAGAAAAGAAAAGAAAAAAGAAAACTCTTACTTGCCCAAAAGAGTTTGTTTCAAGGGGGGAAAAAGACGTGTTTTATTTGAAAAATCACAGTATTGTAACAACAAAAAAACTCCTCAGATTAACCTAGAAATATTTTATAAAATTAAAATAAAAACTGTTTCATCTTCAGAATGCAAGAGTTACATCTGAAGGAAGATATTTAACATTTTAAATTCAACAGTGTTCCCCAGCCCCTCTAGTACAGCCCAGTGTATGCTTAGAAGGAGCTACTTCATCTATCTAATTAAGAGAAACTACTATCAAAGCAGATTTCGCATTTAAAATTCGTGTTTAAACTTCTCACAGATTAAGTGAGCTTAAACAGTTGCTATTCCTGACTTTAACAGCATTATAAAATACATTAGAGATTGAGAGGATAAAATTCTGCCATGTTAGGTTATAACCTAACTGCTATTTGCAGTTGTAAGGACTACTAATGGCGCAGGGACAAGATTTATTATAGCAAAGACATCCTGCTTAACATTACCCTTGTCATTCCATTAATAATGACTGCTTATGAGCCATCTCCTTGGCATCTTTGTTGTCCTGAAAACTTAAAACTCGCAGCACAATTCTTTACGATGTGCTACATTGCCCCCTCTGGGTATTCCTGACCATTATCCCATTTGGTTATATTCAAAACTGCTGCCTCCTGAGAGAGCATTAGGGCTGACCTTTCACCCTGCAATATTCTTGGTTCAAATGGCGTAATAACATGTAGTGAATATTTACAAGCATACTTATACCGTAATAGAGTACTGCTGTGAACATTAGCACATATTTTCTGCTCAATCAGGCTTTGATGTAGAGCTTGCCTTGGACCCTGGAGAAAATGCAGTCCCCAATAAGCTCTGCTAGTCAAACACCCTTGAACCTAAACAGCTTATGCCACGTAAACTGTCGCCATGCAGATTAGCAGGCAAACATCTACCTTCCCAATGCTGCTGGTCCCAGCAGCACACTGCTGGGCTGAAGGATGTTTTACAAGGGCTTGTAGAGATAGAATGAGGGGGAATGGCTCTGAGCTGGAAGAGGAGATATTTAAACAGGAGATTAGGAAGAAATTATTTACAGTAAGGATGGTGAGACCCTGGAACAGGTTGTCCAGGGAGACTGTGGATGCCCCGTCCCTGGAAGTGATCAAGGCCAGGTTAGACAGGACTTTGAGCAACCTGGTCTAGTGGAAAATGACCCTGCCAATGGCAGGGGCATTAGAACTAGATCACAGAATAACAGAATACATCACACTGGAAGGGACCCTCAAAGGTCGTCTTGCCCAACCACCCTGCAGTCATCAGGGACATCTCTAACTAACTAGATCAAGTTGCTCAGGGCCCCATAAAGTTTGACCTTGGATATCTCCAGGGATGAGGCCTTGACCACATCTCTGGGCACCCTGTTCCCCTGTCTCACCACTCTCATTGTGAAGAACTTCCTCCTAATATGCAACCTAAACCTACCCTGCTCCAGTTTCAAACCATTGACCCTCATCCTATCACCACAAGCCCTTATAAACAGTACCTGCCCAGCCTTCCTTTATTTCCCTTTCGGATACTCAAATGCAGCTCTAAGGTCTCCCTGGAGCCTTCTCTTCCTTGGGATGAACAGCCCCACCCAGTTCTCCAGCCTGTCTTCATAGGTTAGGTGCTCCAGCTCTCTGATCATATTCAGGGCCCTACTCTGGACTCACTTCAGCAGTTCCATGTCCTTCTTAAACGATCTTTAAGGTCCCTTCCAACCAAAACCATTCTACTATTCTATGATTCTGTGTTATGTCTGTGAATGTCTCCTTGTCAAGGGACAAGGAGAAGGAGGCACAGCCCATAGTGCTGTACCTGGGATTTTAGCAGTGTAGATATATGAGTTGAGAAAAGGTGAACTTATACATCAAAAGAAAATGAAAAGCAATAATCCCTGAGTCCCAGCATGGTGGGGGTTGGAAGTTACCTCTACTAAAGCAGAGTCATCGACAGCAGCTTGCCCAGGATCACAATGTCCAGGGGGTTTGGAATATCTCCAGAAAAGGAGACTCTACAGCCTCTCTGGGCAGCCTGCTCCAGGGCTCCAGCACCCTCACACAAAAGAATTTTTTCCTCATCTTCAGATGGAACCTCCTGGGTTCCAGTTTGTGCCCATTGCCCCTTGTTTTGTCAACTGACAAGAGCCTGGCCTTCTTGTTTCCCACCCTTTAGCTCTTGCTGAGCATTGATCAGATTCCCTCTCAGGCTGCTCTTCTCGAGGCTCAACAGCCCCAGGTCTCAGCCTTTCCTCCTCAAAGAGATGCTCCAGTTACCTTAGCATCTTCCCTGAAGTCACTTCTCTCATTGCTACTTCTTACCAGCCCTCACTCCCTTTGCTGTCCAGCCCTCCTTGTGTCCTGTTCCCCACAAGCAATCTGGTCACTCCTTTGTTTTTCTGTCCCTTACTGAATGGATATAGTGGGGTCTCTATAGCTACTCACTGCCCCAATCCATTAGACATTTCCAACGTGATGTGCATCGCTTTGGCAGGATACACAGATGACTTCTAGGGCGTGGAAAGATCTACATCAGCCAGTTTAGTGGCTTTAGTATTTATTTAGGTGTAGATTTTTGGGTGTAAGTTCCCCATGATAAGTCTTTCCTCCTTCCTTCAGAATGAGGTCATCTTTAGATGTCATTAAAAGGTTGACTGTTGGACTTGATAATCTTAGAGATCTTTTCCAACCTAAACAATTCTATGAAAACCACTTTTGCTGTGCTTTTTTTCTCTGTTACCTGTTACTGTGAATTGCCCAGTGAAGGAGTGGAGATGTGACAGCTCCTGCACCCAAGTTTTGCCTGGTTTTCTGATTTCCAGGTCTTGGAGGAGAAAGGGTCACTTCTTAGTTTTGTTGGTTTATGAGTGTGTAGTTAATCATCTCAGCTAAGAGTCCAGCACAGAGATAATGAGAGCTTGTGAAAGAAGAGTCTCTTGTAGGTGTGAAAAACTTTCACTTCACAATATCTGTCTCTCTTTGTCCAAAAATAGAATAAACCTTCCTTGTTTTCTTGGTGTAACTTACTCAACCTGTAACAGTCTTTGCATTAAAATCTTCCTATACAAAGGAGATGCCCATTTTTGATATTTTATTCACAAGATTCCCTCAAGGTGTCATTGAAATTCTCTCAGCTTTTCGTCAGTGATCCACTCGTGGTGAGTACACCTGCACAAGAGCTGAAATAGGTGTCCTGAGAGAATAATGGCAGACATCCTGATATTAATTTGGTTCCAAGTAATTATCAAGTTCATATCTTTCAGTTTGCTGGGTAACTTTGCCTTCCTTTCAATTTTTTTTTTTCCTAGAGTTAGCAGGGCTTGGTAATGCTGGCCCAGACCCTCCACAGAGGCTAGTCCTCTTCCTTTGGGCTTCAGTGATGGCTGGTAGCTTTGATCATCTCAAACTGCAGTACAGCTCTCTGTCTTGTCCTGAAATTAGGGATATTTGGTCTCTGAAGATCAATAACGTGCCACACAGAAATTTGTACCTGATAGATCTAGTTAACACTCTAGGACAATAAGATCATAGAATAAAATCATAAAAACATAGAATGCATCAGGTTGGAAGGGCCCTTTAAAGGTCATCTAGTCCAACCCTGCCTGCAACCAGCAGGGATATCTCCAACTAGAGCAGGTTGCTCAGGGCCCCAAACAACCTGACCTGGAATGGCTCCAGGGATGGGGCAACTAACAGCTCTCTGGGTTCCAGGTTATTGATGAAAGCTTTTCCCAGTCCCATCATAAAACAGGCTTGGAGCTTCTCTGAGGGTACCATTTGCTTCTGTCCTGTCCCATCCCTTTACCAAGAATTTCCTGGTACAGGATTTGCAGCCAAGCCAGACTCCAGAGCAGAGGACAGCGTTTTGTTTCTCCTTCTTCCCCTGGCTCTTGCCAACCAATCTGTGTTTTGTAGAAGCCTGTGAGAAATTCTGTGTTTTCTTCAATTCTTTCAGTTTATTTCTGCACACTGAGCTCTTTTTTTTCTCCCCCCCATTGGCAGTAAATCCTTAGGTTGAGCCATACATTTATTACCAGCTGGCAGTTGTTCAGTCTTCCAGACTACAGTGATCCATTTTTAGCTGCCAATAGTGCAGCATTAACAAATCTGTTCTGATATTTATCTGTGGCAGTGTCTTTTGTTAAATGAAGAATACAAAGTTGAGGACATACAGTACTGGGATTTTTATTGCATCAGGTAGGGCACTTAAAACTTCCCTCCAATATTTTTCCAGCCTGGGATAACCTCTTCTAGCACTCTGTGCATCCCACGGTGTAGGTTGCTCCTAAATAGTTTTCAGATGCTGCTTCTTGAAAAGGAAGTTTTGGTGGGAATACCCTTTGTGGGTTTGTTTTGGTTTGTTTGTTTTTCTGATGATTTTACAGAGAAATCTCAACATAAATAGAATCATAGAATCTTTTTAATTGGAAAAGACCTCTAAGATCATTGAGTCCAACCATCAACCTCAGATCACCATGGCCTTCTGCATGGCCACTCATATCTTCTGCATACTGAAGATTTTGGGGTGGCGTTTGTACCTTCAGCACAGGGCATTGCTGATGGAGATCCATCACTGGGGTTGCTTTGCCCTGGGTCCTTCAGAGGCATGTGCTGGCATGCAGGATATGACCAGGTCCTTTCACTTCTAACAAATTCAGGCTTAGTTAAGATTTTTTTTTTCTCCTTTATTTTTTTTCCTGATGCTTTTTTTTTTTTCCTGCAGAAATGTGACTTTATAATCAGTTTAATGCAGATGAAACCATTACTTCTTCACTCTTCAGAAACTCTTCATGCTTCTTAATTAAAGCTTTTGTCTGAACACAAAATAATTAATACATAAAATGAAGCAGAGGGAAAGAATTGACTGTGAAACTAGTCACTCAGTTGTATATTTAAACAATATTTAATCATTAGAGTAACACAGTGCTTGCACTTTTGGAAAGAAAACAAGCCTTATACTTCATGTTTATTTAACACTTTGACTAGTTCATTCTTGGAGGTATGAAATGAGGCTTATAGAGTGCCAGAGCAGTAAATCATAGGTTCTGAAAATTACTGGGTCTTAAACAGCAGTGTCATTTTAAACCTAAACCAGTTCAGTGGTGCACCAGGATATAAAACTGACCTCTTACAACAACATTGACTGTTGACACTGAAAGGCAAGTAAAAGAAATAAAAACAAGGCATAAAAAAAACCTGCTGTGGTGAGGATGTCAGTTGTGTTCCTGCCTCTGTTCTGGATGCTGATGGGGATGTTAACGTTCAGACTGCTCATGCATTAAAGGCAGGAGATGCAAAAATGCCATGGAAACACATATCTTTGCATTTGCCATCTGTGTACAGACAAAAAGTTGGGCAGCATCTGACACTCAGGCACTTCCCATCAATATTTTCTCAGATTTTACAGGTTTTGGCAATGTGTTTGCTCACTTTATAATAACTTTTTTATTTATTAATTTTTTTTATTTTTTACCCTGTTCTAATGAAAGAGTTAAGTGTCAGGAATGTTGATTTGTTGATAAAAAAACCCAACAAACCCCAACAAACCAACAAATTGAAAGTAAACATTCAGTTTCCTTTGTGGAGAGTGAATGCTGAATGTTGGGATTTGGAGGTGTGACCAGCTCACACTTTGCTTACAAGCACAAAGGTGCTGGTTCATGATAGGGTCCATAGAGATTTCCATGAGCAGCTACACACTTGGCTTCTGAGTGAAGAATAAGCATAGAGTTTGGCTGTAAAGCAGTCATTTTGTCCAAGTTGTTCCTTGACATTATTTACTAAGTCATGCTTCAGAAAGGAGCAGGCAGACAGGGTTTTGTGTACTGTGCAGTTGAATATTTGTAGCTTAAATAGGTGCATGAAGAAGACTGGCCAGCAGGTCAAGGAATGTTCTCCTACCCCTCTACTCTGCTTTAGTCAGGCCACATCTGGAATCCTGTGTACAGTTCTAGGGTCCCCAGTTCAAGAGAGACAGGGAACTCTGGAGAGAGCCCACCAGAAGTTATGAAGATGATGAGGGGCCTGGAGCATCTCTGTGAGGAAGAAAGGTTGCGAGATCTGTGGATGTTGAGCCTGGAGAAGAGCATTCTGAGAAGAGATCTTCTCAAGGTTTAACAAGAGCTAAGGGGTGGGGGGCAAGAGGATGGGGCCAGACTCTTGTCAGTGGTGCCCAGTGATGGAACAAGGGGAAGCAATCACAAACTGGATCCCAGGAGGTTCCATCTGAGCAGAAGGAAGAACTTCTTTGGTGTGAGGGTGCTGGAGCCCTGAGCAGGCTGCCCTGGAGCAGGTTGTGGAGTCTTCTTCTCTGGAGAGATTCCAAACCCTCCTGGATATTGTGCTTCTTGGCAAGCTGCTGTGGGTGACCCTGTTTTAGCAGGGGGTTTGGACTAGATGATCATTGGAGGTCCCTTCAAACCCCACCATGCTGGGAGTCTGAAAAACCCAGAGACTCTCCTCATTCTGCAACATGGCTTCTATCTGCATTTTGGTGAAAAAAGAGATGTAAAATTGCTTCTCTGAGTCTGGCCCACTTCAGTACTGATGCAGGTTTATTATCTAGCCTCAGTGGAGTTATCCTAATGGGATAAATGCTGGCTCATGGAGGTGAAAAAGTAAAAAATCTTTCTCAGGAGCCAGCCAACCCTCACTCTTCTTCCAGACCATGCTGCCCACAGTTGACTCTCTCTGGCTTGTGGACCCATGGTAGGTGCTGGTGGATAGATGGATCCTGCTGGGCAGAAAACTCCCCTGCCTCTGTTCCCAACACATTGGTGTGATTTTGTTTGTTTGTTTTGTGAGGTTTAGGGGTTTTTATTATTATTGGTACTTTTTTTTTTTAAAGAGAGGATACATTTTGGAACTCTCAAGTCATCTGTTATACTGGTCATGTGCAAAGTTAATTATATGATAATATAAATATTGCTTTGCAGTTTGATTCTGTGATGCTTCTTAGGTAAAAATTGTGTTGGTTTTAAGGCTACAGAGTACCAGATTGAGTGACCAAAGGTGAAATCTTTGCTGAGGCAGGACTTCTGAAATGAAGAAATCCTCCCTTAAGAAAAGGTAATGATGTTTATATCCATGTTGACATCACATTTATCTTCAGTGCTTCTGCAAGAAGCACGTCAAGAGGCTAATGAAGAGAAGTGATGGGCTTAAATTTGGAGAGTACCTGGAATGTGCTTTTTTATTAGTTTGGATCCAGGATGAAGGGAATAGTGAAACTGTAATTATGAATATTATAAATGATCCTTCAATTAACTGTATCAGTTGTGTTTGTGAACTACAGAGAACTTGCATTATTAATGAACACACAAGGTTAATATTAGTTTATTTATCATTTGGAATATGCCTTTTGAGTTAATCATAGCAGTCATGCCACATTCCATTGTGATTAATGCATGAAGTTCGTGCAGGCTTTGTTAAACAAATATTTATCATGTCTGATCTATTATAAAGCTATAAAGCATTTTTTCTCCACCTTAGGTCCTATACACAAGTGTCTTGCAATATGTTGAAACCTTTAACATACAAGCAAACATCTTATTCATGATGAAAATTGAATAAATCATGAGATGTGTGATCTTTTGGGGGGTCAAATTCAGATATAATTCCCCTTGCCTTGAGGTGGCTGCAGTCATGCAAAGTGGTCTGCATGGACCATGTGCATTTGCAAATGCAGGTTGGTTTGTAGGACTGCTGCCTATAGGATTGCCATAATTAATCTCCTGGCTTCTGCTTCTCCTTGGTTTCACCACAGCTGGAGAATGGGGCTGCTCTTGGTGACACACATTTTGTATAATAGGAATTCTTTACAGTCAGGGTGGTGAGATACTGCCCAGGGAGGTTGTTGATGCCATCTCCCTGGAGGTGTTTAGAGCCAGGTTGGATGAGTCCTTGAGCAACCTGGTCTAGTGGGAGGTGGCCCTGCCTGTGGCAGAGGGATTGGAACTAGACAATCTTCAAGGCCTTTTCCAACCCAAACCAAAATCCTCCCCCTTTACTCTGCCCTGGTGAGACTACACATGGAATACTGTGTCCAGTTTTGGGCTCCCCAATTCAAGGTAGAGAGAGATCTGCTGGAGAGAATCCCACGGAGAGATACAAGGATAATTGTGGGACTTGCACATCTTTCCTATGAAGAAAGACTGAGAGACCTGGGGTTGGTTAGTCTTGAGAAGAGAAGGTTGAAAGAGGATCTTATCAGTGTCTGAGGGGTGTGTGTCAAGATTAAGGTGCCAGTCTCTTTTTGGTGATGCCCAGTGATAGGATAAGAAACAATAGGTACAAACTGGAACAGAGGTCCATGTAAGGAGACATTTTATGGTGAGGGTGACAGAGCACTGGAGCAGGCTGCCCACAGAGGTTGTGAAGCCTCCTTCTCTGGATCCTTTCAAAACCCATCTGGATTTGTTCCTGTGTGGCCTGCCCTAGATGATCCTGTTTTGGCAGGGGGTTTGGATTCAATGATCTCTGGAATTCCCTTCCAACCCCTAACATTCTGTGATTCTGTGATTCTGTGAATATTGTCATAGCACCATAAAATCATAGAATCATTAAGACTGGAAAAGACCTCTAAGATCATCAAGTCCAATTGTCAACAGAACACCACCATGCCCACTAAACCACAGCCCAAAGTGTTATGTCCACGTTTCTTGAACATCTCCAAGGATGGTGACTCCACAACCTCCCTGGGCAGCCTGGGACTAAACTTCTGGCAAAATTTAAGGCCATTTCCTCTCTTACTATTACCTAAAACAAGGGAGAAGAGACTCACCCCCACCTCTCACTCTAACTTCTTCTCAGGGAGTTAGAGAGAGCAATGAGGTCTCCCCTCAGTTTCTTCTGCGATTCAGTGAGTTTTATTTTTTTCAATCCTGTCTGTGAAGTATTTCATTATTAACCCCAAATTAATTTTTTAATAAATTATCTGCCCACAATACCTGAATTTAACTTATTTCTTTTCAGTTTGGTGAGTAAAATAAATAGTGGGTTAGGCAGCAGCTGAACTTAGTGAGGGCTCCAGCCTGCTTTAGCCTTCCTTCAATTCTCCTTTAATTCATTCAATGTTCTGCTTTAACTAGTTGCAGTGTAGCTGTTACAATTTTCATCCATAATATATGATCAGTTTGTAAGAATTTCCTCTACATGTGAGAAACATATTTAATGCCAGCGTCCTCAAATTGGAGTTTGTTATAAATAATGCACTAATAGATGTGGAAGAAGCGTAAATGATCCCTTTGTGTTCTACCTGTGAGGTTGTTAGTGCTCCTTTTCAAAAACAAACAAGCCCTCTTTTGCATGATATTTATTCCCATCTCTTCCATCAAAGGGGTTACAGGCTTTGTACCTTTTTATGTAAATTAAAAATCTTTAGCCAGTTCGGTGTCAAAAATAAATAGTCGAATGAGCTTGCAGACAACATTTATTTTGTATGTACATTAATGGGCACTTCCATTTTTTCCTGCAGGCTAGAATCCACTTTGAAATTCATGTTTGATAAATTCCCTGGCTTTCCGAGTAATTTAGCTGTCTATAGGGCTGTTGATCCTTTGAGTGTATTGCTGAACCATTGGGACTTGTGCACCACATCTGCATATCCAAGTTCAAATATAGACTCAAGATGATTGGTTTCAACTTTAAGTTGTTGATCTTATTCCTGATAGATTTCTTAGATTGTCTCCCATTTCATTTCTAAAATCTGTGCCTAATCCATAAATACCCCCTTCTTAAATATGGCTCCAATAAATTCACTGATGGTGTTAGTCGTTTTGTAAGCACAGAGCTAAATTAATATTCAGTGTAGCCTAATAACCTGAAGACACAACCCCTGCTTGACATTGTGTATGTCAGTGAGGATCTGAGCACGCCCAGTTCAGGTGTCACTTCCCCAAGTAGCCAAATTCCCTCTGGAAAAAAAAAAAATTACACTTTCTGACTGTTTAAAAGGGGATCACCTTTTCAGCGGGCTACGAAATCAGTGTGCAAGGCTTCCATTTATCAGCCTTCCTCGCCTTTCCCAAGTCTTATGCTCCTTCAGCTTTGCTTTGCCTCTTTTTCAGAGAGCTGATTTAGGCTCTTGTCACAGAATCACAGAATGTGTTGGGTTGGAAGGGACCTTCAAAGGTCATCTTGTCCAAACTCCCTGCAATCAGAAGGGACACCTCCAACTAGAGCAGGTTGGTCAGGACCCCATCAAGTTTGACCTTGAATACCTCCAGGTGGGGCCTCCACTACACCTCTGAGCAATAAGTTCCAGTGTTCCACCACTCACGCTGTAAAGAACTTCCTCCTAATGTCCAACCTAAATCTACCCCGCTCTAGTTTCAAACCATTGCCCCTTGTCCTATCACCACAGGCCCTTCTAAACAGTCCCTCCCCAGCCTTCCAGTAGGTCCCTTTCAGATATTGTAATATTGCTCTAAGGTCTACCCTGAGCCTTCCCTTCTCCAGGCTGAACAGCCCCAACTTTCTCAGCCTGTCTTCATAAGAGAGGTGCTACAGCCATCCTCTGGTGTTCTCCCCGTGTTGGTGACCCATAGCTGGACACATTACTCCAGGTGAGGTCTCACCAGAGCAGAGTAGAGTGTTGGAATCACCTCTCTAGATCTGCTGGGGACCAGTGTTGTTCATCAATATTATAGACAACAAGATTGAGTTCACCTCCAGCAAGTTTGCATGTGACACCAAGCTGAATGGTATGGTTGACAGACCATGAATTGCAATTACACTTCTTTTTTTTTTGTTGTTTCTACTCTTTATAAGGAGATCATTCTAATAATGTACCATGTGTGGTCTTTCAAGGTAAATTCCAATAAGTTCTGTGTCTTAATTAATAAAACCAATCTGACTAGTGGCACCAAGAGTCAAATTTAGAGTCTCTTGGGCCTCTTTGTGACAGAGAGGAGAAGAGATGCAGTGGGGAGAATTTTCTTGGTTGTGTGGGTTAGAGGTTTTGTTGTTATTTTAGTTTGTTTAAGTAAAATGTGAAAATTTATCTCTGGTTTTAATTTCTTAACCAGGGGTATAATGAACCAAATTGATTATCATCAAAAGGGTTAGAGAAATAATTTTTCTAGATCTATATAGATATATCTCTGCCTTATCTCACAGAGTTTAATGTTTATCCACTTAAAAATCTTTTGTATTATGCTTCATGTGCTTTTTTGTAGGGAAGTAAAATGTATGAAGTGCTGCAGAACAAAGGGACTAAGAGCTTTCAGCTCTGAAATTTAATTTTTCATTTTCCATAAAATCAGGTTTGCTCGGGAGCAGTACCACAGTGCCATAGCATTTAACATGATTTACTACTTTGCTCACTTAAATTAACAAATTGGACCATATTTCATCCAGGTAATTAAGCACATCTATAACCTTAATAATGTGACTTTCTCACAGGTGCAGTCCTGCTAAGTCCATCAGCCAAACTTTGTCTTTAGCATTCGGCACATCCAAAGTGTTTTGCTAAAGCAGTTTTGCCACCTGGATCACAGAATTCTAGCATGGTGGGGGTTAAAAGGGACCTCTGTAAATCATCTAAATCAAGATCACTCATAGCAGTTTGCCCAGGATCACAATGTTCAGGTGGTTTTGGAATTCTGTCCAAAGATTCCACAACCTCTCTGGGCATCCTGGGCCAGTGCTCTGTCACCCTCAAAGGAAAGAAGTTCTTTGTTATGCTTAGGTGGAACCTCCTGAGTTTTAGTTTATGCCCATCTTCCTGTCACTGGGCACCACTGACAAGAGTCTGGCCCCATGCTCTCACTCCCCATCCTTTAGCTAGCATTGAGAAGATCTCCTCTCAGGTTGCTCATCTCCAGGCTGAACAACCCCAGGTCTCACAGCCTTTTCTCCTTAGATGCTCCAATCCCTTAATCACATTTGTAGCCTCCACTGGACTTTCTCCAGTAAATCCTTTTGTCTCTTGAACTGAGGAGACTAGAACTGGACCCAGTACTCCAGACACAGCCTCACCAGCACAGGGTAGAAGGTGATGTGTGTGGGCTGGATGTGCACATGCTTTGTGCTGTTTCAGTCCATCTTCAAATATTTCCCTGGATTTCCTCCTCAATTCTCCTTGTTGGTTCAAATGTTGAACTGGATAGAGAAAATGTCTGCAATTTTTACATCCCTAAAGCCTCCTGGGTTCTGCTAGGTTCACTCTGATTTAATCTGATCCGTACTTGTGCTTCTTCTGGCCTCTCCCCTCTCCACAGAGCAATTCTGGGCCCTTTCCGTACATTTCAGACATTTTTCTATTGTCCCCCTTTTCCTGCTGATTCTAAACTTCTTCCTCTGGGACTTAGCTGGGTTTTGGCCATTTGTAAGAAATTCTTTTTGACTCTTTCAATTTTCCTGCACCTCTGTTTCATATGCACTACTTGGTGAAGCTTTTCTGCTACCACCAACCTGACATTTTTCCCTAGGGTGTCCATTGCATCTGTTCCCATCCCTCCATCCCCTTCCCTCCCTCCTTCGTACATTGCTGTGGTTACCCAGGTTAGCTGTAGTCAATTTTTGTTTCATCTTGTAGTCAGTCTTACATAAATAGTGGAAGTTTGTCCTTGCTCTGGATGATTGATGGGGAGGTATATTCGTACATATCGATTGAGATAAAAAATTAGTAGTTTGCAATAGGAAAGGCAAATTAGTCATCAGAAGGAAGGTGCTTGGAGTATTTTAAGAGTTCCTTGATTAATTCTCATGCTGTGAGTTCTTCTGACAGTAAGTTTTATGTCCTGAGATGTGGGAGGATGAGGCAGTAGTATCAGGTTATTGCAAATTTTACTTTTACTCCTTGCTGATTTATTTTACTGGCTCTCACTGCGATTAGACACAGAGGGCTAAAAATGAACTCGTTTTGGGGTGACAACTGTGCTTTTCTGTGCTTGAATGAGGAGCCAGGAAGGAGGGTGGAAGTTTTAGCTACTTTTTTTTTTTTTGCATGAAAATTAATATTTAAAAGCTAGTGTGTATAAAATGAAAAAAGGCTTTATCCAAGGTGACAAGCCCATCAGTTGTACATTACCTTGAAAGGAGAAAAGAACTAATTCTGTGATACACTGATTAGTCTGAGAAGTAATTTGTTTCTCTGCTTACTTGACAATTTTCTTCCTAATAACCTCATGGAAAGTAACTTTTAATAAGCATCATTGAAGATCCAAATTGGACAGGGCCTTGAGCAACCTGGCCTAGTGGAAGGTATCCCATGCTGGGGTGGGGGTTGGAACTAGATGATCTTGAAGGTTCCTTCTAACCCAAACCATTCTGTGATTTTTCCTGAAATATTTTCTGGTTTTCCAAGGATTTTGTGGCATGTTTTGTAGCTTTCCTTTATTACACACTAGAATACAATTCTTAAAAAAAAAAAAAAATACTTATATTTGGCACTTTTAATTTGTTCGATAGAAATTCCAATTACTTTGGGAAGAACACATTTGCTCTTGCACTTGCTCAGCTTGTTTCAAAACAGGTCTTTGATAATTCACAAGCATTTCTCCTGAAAGGTAATTTTACTTAACTTGAATCCAGAAGGAAAAAAAAAAAAAAAAAAAAAAGAAGATGCACAGAGGTTTCAAATTTTTGAGCTGATAACACAGTGCTATGTTTTGTGCACATTTGTTACATTTTGGCACAAAGAGGCTGCAAAATAACCTTTTAATTTGTTTTTTTTTTTTTTTAGTTAATGCTAGAAAAAGGATTTAATTGTTCTGAAACACTTATTCTATGTATTATCTCTTTGATTAGGAGAGGGTTGTAAATGGCTTATTCAATGTAATTGCAAACTCTGGTATGGAAACCAGAAGTAAATTATATGTCCTTGCAGTCAGAGGCAGGGGAAATTTGACCACTTTTAATTCATAGAATCATAGAATTGTTTGGTTTGGAAAAGGCCTCTAAGATCATCAAGTTCAACCATCAGCCACCATGGGCATTAAACCATGTCCTGAAGTGCCATGTCCACACATTTTGTGAATATCTCCAGGGATGGTCACTCCACCAATAGTGTAGCCAGCAGGAGTAGGGCAGGAGTTGTCCCCCTTAACTCAGCACTGTTAAGGCTGCATCTCAAACACTGGGTTCAGAGCGTCCAAAAAACAGCAGTGAAGCTGGTGAAGGGTCTGGAGAACAGGTCTGGTGAGGAGTGACTGAGGGAGACCTTCTCACTCTCTACAACTCCACCAAAGGAGACTGGAATGATGTGGTGGTCAGTCTTTTCTCCTAAGGGACATGCAGGTTGTTCTGGATCACATAGAGTTGGGTTTGGAATCTTTCCAGAGTGGGAGACTCCACGACCTCTATGGACAACCTTCAGGGCTCCAGCACTCTCACAGCAAGGAAGCTTTTCCTCATCTTCAGGGGTAACCTTATGGATTCCAGTTTGTGCCCTTTACCTCCTGTAGTTGCTGTAGTTGCTGTAGTCGCTGGGCACTACTGGAAAGATCTGGACCAATCATTTTTACCCTCGCCTTTTAGATATTGATAAGCATTGATCTGCTGCTCATGTCTGGTCTGGAGAAACTGCTTGTTCAGTCACAGGGCTGATCAGCTCCAGGACCTCAGACACCAAGTTCAGTATATGTCTCTGTGTGGAACATTGAAAATATTCTCACTCTGGCATGAGGAACCCACCCACCTTCTGCTGTGATGCTGAGTTCCAGATTTTAAACTGAAACATCTACAGTTAAAACAAAACAAGGTTCCTGTGGAGTAGATGAGGAGAATTTGGCGGTGCCATTTTTGTTAACAATTTTCTGCATGTGTTAACAATGTTGTGCATAACAATTTTCTGCATGTGTTAACAATGTTGTGCATGTTGTGGGAATGCTGGGAGCTGTATGCAGAAGAGCATCCTCCATGGGTGACTATGGCTTGTGTCCCTTCACTCCTCAATTCATGCCACTTTCCTGATATCACAGAGGACCACACAGATGATGATTTCAGACAGGGGTGCTCAAAGGAGATCTGAAACAGGGGTTGTGCACTGAGGAATACAACACTCTCATAGTGGACATCATGCAAAATCACCATCCAGGAAGCAGAGGGTGAACTGAGGCAGGGGAAAAAAAGGAAGAATCAGGTTATAAAAAACAAAGGACATTTACAATGGAACAAGCAAAGAGCTTGCATGGTTGTGTGCTGAATTTTCATGTGGCTTTGCTGCATCTGCACATCTTCACTAGTTCCTGGTTGAACTTTGGAGAGAAGTATCTGAGATGCCTCATCATCTATTCAAACCATGCATGTGCCCACCACCCAGGGCCACAGGCTTGCAACCAGAGAGCATTTGGAAATACCACCCTCCTTCTCCTTAGCTGCACTAATGTGAGTTGTAGCTGTTTGCTCTAGACTAACACACTTGACTAGGCTTTTAAACCATGGTTTTAGAGCTTCCAGCAAGTAGAGTCAGTCCCCATTAGTTACTAGTTTAGGAAACCATGGTATATTTAGACATCATATACATTTGTCAGTAAAGAGTAGCTTAAATGATCTACTTTGTTCACTGCTTAATTATGTTATTTTACTGTTCCTGAAAACCTGACACAAGGCAAATTTACATTACTGTGCTCCTAATTAGCCAATAATCCTCAAGGATTTGAATGATACATACCCAAAGTAATTTCCTCGTTCACTAAATATGAATTTCCTTACGTTAGGTTAAGAAGATGGCACAATGACAGCAGGCATCTTGATGATGACAGCTCTCAATGTGTTTGTCTCCCGAGTCAAAATCTATTAAAAGACACAGAGTGATCTCAGCACTTTAAGAAAGTGCAGAATGTGAGATCAATGGAGTTGTACATAACGAGAAACAAAATTTACCTCTTTTAACCATTGTTAGATTGTCCACACATCAGACTACTAAATGGGGCAAAATATTTCCAGTTTGCTGGTTTTCAAAACACAATCTCAACTGTATCTCTTCATGCATCAGTCATAGAAACATAGAATCACAGAATGGTTTTGTTGGAAAAGACCTTTTAAGACCATCAAGTCTAACCATTCTCTAACTCTACCAATCCTGATGAGAAGGTGAGGTTTGATGGGGCTCTGAGCAACCTGATCTAATTGGTGATGTCCCTACTGACTAAAGATAGGGTGGACTAGATAACTTCTAGAGGTCCCTTCCAACCCAGTGCATTCTATGGTTCTATGATTCTATCTGTAGTTATGCCCTTTGTTAGGTTAAGAAACATTTCTTTATGGTCTGTAGAGCAAGGGAATAAAATTGAGTGGGGAAATATATATCCTGTCAGCTTGCCTGTATGCAAAAATTACTTTATTTTCTGTTGCAAAGACAAGGCTTCCTGAAACGAAAAATGCATTTGTGTGATCATTCTATATAAGCACATTGGTAAAGCACTATGATACCAGTCACACCCTGAACTTAAAGCCACCCCTAATTAAGCTCTTGGCACCCCCCAGCATTTCTCTGTAATGATGTCAAGCCATTAGTTGTCCCTCTCTGAACGTAAACACTGTTGGCAAATCACAGAAATTCAACCCACTTTGCTCATTGAAAAGTTCCTAAAATGGCATTAATTATTAGTGGAGGTTTTGGAGTTGGAATTTCCTGAATGGGTTTTGAATGCCTTGATAGGAGGTTTTTCAATGAGGTTCTGGTCCTGCTCTGCTCTGCTCTGTCCTAGTGAGATTGTGACCAGTTCTGG
This sequence comes from Indicator indicator, assembly GCF_027791375.1. NCBI lineage: Eukaryota > Metazoa > Chordata > Aves > Piciformes > Indicatoridae > Indicator > Indicator indicator. The sequence goes on along the minus strand of NC_072016.1, from coordinate 34,008,776 downwards.
CCTTCCCAGTTCAAGAACAGGGAAATGCTAGAGAGTGTCCAAAGAATGGCTATAAGGATGATGAGGAAAGGCAGAGAGACCTTGGGCTATTTAATCCAGAGAAGAGAAGACTGAGAGGAGATCTTATTAATGTTTCTAAATACCAGAAAGGTGAGTGTCAAGAAGAAGAGATGGACTTTTTCCACGGGTGCCCAATGACAGGACAGGGGGCAACAGGCACAAGCTGGAACCCAGGAGTTTCCATTTGAACAGAAGGAAAAGCTTCTTTGGTGTGAGGGTGCTGGAGCCCTGGAGTAGGCTCCCCAGAGAGGTTGTGGAGTCTCCCTCTCTAGAGACTTCCAAGACCTGTCTGGATGCATTCCTGTGTGATTTGCCCTAGGTGATCCTGCTTTGGCAGGGTGGATGGACTCTCATCACCTCATCTCTTGCTAAAGTAATTAGATAGTCTGCAGAGGTCCAATCCAACTCCCATCCCTTTGTGATTCTGAGACAGCTACACCGATAGGGCCAGGCACTTTTCAGTGGTTCCAGTGACAGGAAAAGGGGCAACAGGCACAAGCTGAAACCCAGGAGGTTCCACCTGAACAGGAGAAAAATCCTCCTTTGCTGTGAGGGTGCTCAAGCCCTGGAGCAGGCTGCCCAGAGAGGTTGTGGAGTCTCCTACTCTGGAGAGATTCCAAACCCACCTGGACATTTTGATCCTGGGCAACATGCTGTGGGTGACCCTGCTATACCAGGGAGGTTGGACTTGATCTTTGGAGGTCCAATCTAAACCCTACCAATCTATGATTCTCTGATTTGTGGCAGTTAACTTTGGCAGCAAAGGCAGAACTTATTAAAGATCCCAGATATCATTTGGGGAAGGGCATGCAAAATATTTTATTGAGCTAACACAGTTGCTGTGAGTTTGCTTTAAAGTAAGAGCTAGTCCACTCCAAAGAAGCAAGATCCTTGACCTTTTGTCTCTCTCCATTTTGCACCTCCCACAAATACTTCACTCTTACTTGAATGTGAAGTTGGAGCGGGGAAGAAGTATGCCCTTCTGCAGTAGTTCATCTTCTCTTTAGAGATCCCACTAAATGCCCATGGCAATATGCTGGGAAACACAGCACATTATCATGAAATAGCTCCATTAGAGACAAAGAAATGTAAACAAATCAAACACATTTACCACTGTTTTTTAGCTCAATTATATTTCTCCTCTTGATGGTGTTGTGTGGAATGACGAAGTGCTCAGGACCTAAATTTAGGAAACCTTTCTGTTGCCGTTTACTCCAGGAAAAGCCTTTCTCTGTCTGGAGGTGGATGGTTTACCTGAGCCATCAGCTACATAGCACATTTATGGTTATTGTATTTTACAGGTTGATAGATTTTTATATTCTGTCCAAGTCAGGATCTTACACCACCTGGTTTATTATTTAGTAATTTACAGTGCAGTCAGGCATGTTTGGTTTAATGTAGGATAAACTTATAAATCTATTGTTCCTCCAGTTGCTGGGGTTGGTGTGCAATGAACTACAGAGCTTGATGCGTACATACATTTCAGCTCTGCTTATTTTCTTTGATAGGGAAGCAGGCAATAGATAACACAGTGACAGTAGCATCCCAAGGGACAGCAAAATGTGAGAGCAACACACCGTCAGGTTAGTAGGTCATTATTGTATGAGCACTGAGCCATTAATTGACTACTGTACCAGGCTCAATCTGTGTCAGATTATGGCTTTTGGCAGCAAGGACTGTTATCTAATAGCTAACTTGGCTTCTTTACTGTCTTTTTCATAAGTTTAGTTGTGGAAATTCTACATGAAAAAGGTAACTCTATTTCTTACACCTTTTTTTTTTTTTTTTTTAAAGTCATACAGAACAGTAGGGGTGTCAATAGGTAAAATTTCCTGGAAGGTACTATCTAGCAAGACGCTTTTGCTATTTTTTTCAGTAGATTTTTAAAGGATTTTCTTAAGAAACTCAGTAATCAAGAACTTTTTCTATTTTTACAGTAGATATGATTGGTGCAAGGCTGTCAGGAATTGATATCTGGTGCCTGGATTGTTTTGCTAGTTGGGTAGGAAGGAGAGAATAAGCAGGCAACATCAACAACACTAACAGCATTTGTACAAACCTGGATGTTTTCTCTGTCTTAAAAATTAGAGAGGATTGGTTGTCCTAGCACAGCCAAGAGATCTATGGTGAGAAGAGCTGTGGTGTCTTCCAACAGCACCCAGCTCATGGTAGTAGAAGGTGCCTGGCTGATTAGAATAATAAGTGAAGAGACCAGGGAAGAGAGGTAGATTTGAGGAACGAGTCATCTCTTCTGCATCTTGTATACTGTGTTCAGTTTGGGGACTTCACTCCAAGAAGGACATTGAAGTGCTGGAGCAGGTCTGGAGCAGGCAACAAAGCTGGTGAAGGGTCTGGAGAACAGGTCTGGTGAGGAGCAACTGAGGAAACTGGGGTTGTTCAGCCTGCAGAAAAGGAGGCTGAGGGGAGACCTTCTGACTCTTTGCAGCTCCCTGAAGGGAGGTGGCAGTGAAATGTGGGTCAGTCTCTTCTCCCAAGGAACAAGCACAAGGACAAATGTAAACAGTCTTGACTTGCCCTAAGGGAGGTTTAAGTTGGACATCAGGAACAATTTCTTCCCCAAAAGGGTTGTCAAGGCCTAGCACAGGCTGCTCATGGCTGTGGTGGAGTCAACATCCTTGGAGGGGTTTCAAACTGTGTAGATGTGGTGCTGAGGGACATGTGCAGTGCTTGGTTAATGGTTGGACATGAAGGTCCAACCAAAATGATTCTGCAGTTCTTTGAATGTAGGAAAATTCCCTTGTCTCAGTGGGAATGAATGCGTGTGTGGTAAGCTGGGGCACAGTAAAGGAATACTTCTGCTCTTGCTGAAAAGAAGAGGAAAAGGTTTCTTCTTCTCACTGTTTTATCAGCTGTTGAAGTTCTGCTGCAGCGAGGAGGTTTAGCTTAAAGCAGGCAGGTGATCCTCTGCCACTCATGTCAATCAGATGGTAAACTCCTGGCTTTAACAAACAGGTTGTGGGAAGCTGAGGAAGTCAATGTTCAGCCCAGGGCTCAGTTTGGGCAGGATTGTACTCTGGGTTTAAGGACAAATCCTACTTGTAGTTCCAAGATGATTTCAGGTTTTTCCCATCTTTCAGGGAGATCTTTAGGGATAATTCAGGCTGGAGTTCAGCCTCATCCCTACAACTGCCAAATCCATATCCAGATATTTCAGTCCAGAGCACAATATGAGTTAAATATTCTTCATTTCAAAGAGTGCTTTGCTAAGAGCTGTTTTACATGGGATTGCTTGGACCTTGGTAACATAAGTGTGTGTGTTTACGGACTTGGCTGTAAATGAGGTATTCATATTTTCTGTAGTGACAGAGCCCAAGCCTAATTTCTGTTCCAGCCATAAAGTGACCTGCTTCTGACCTTGGGCTGGCTGCCAGCCCTCAGTTTCCCTGTTTCTCTCCATTAAAAATGATTTGCTTTCTGAGTGTCAGGTACAGCACAGTAATAATCAGCCAGTGATTATTAATCAGCCTGCAATTTAGGTGTCTGAAGAAGAGTGTGAACAGCAGGTAGAGATAGATTCTTTTCCCCCTCTACTCTGCTCCAGAGACATCTGGAGTATTGGGTACAATTCTGGGCTTCCCAGCTGAAGAGAGACAGGGAACTACTGGAGAGAGTCCAGCAGAAGCTATGAAGATGATGAGGGGCCTGGAGCATCTCTGTGAGGAGGAAAAGCTGAGAGATCTGGGGCTGTTGAGCCTGGAGAAGAGCAGCCTGAGAGGGGATCTGACCAATGCTCAGCAAGAGCTAGAGGGTGGGGCCAAGGGGATGTGGCCAGACTCTTGTCAGTGTCAGGACAAGGGGCAGCAAGCACAAACCAAAACCCAGGAGGTTCCATCTGGACATGACAAGAAACTTCTTTGTTTTGAGGGTGCTGGAACTCTGGCACAGGCTGCTCAGAGGGATTGTGGAGTCTCCTTCTTGAGACAGATTCCAAACCCTCATGGACATTGTGATCCTGGGCAAGCAGCTGTGGGTGTCCCTGCTTTAGCAGGGGGGTTGGACTGGATGATCTCCAGAGGTCCCTTCCAACCCCCACCATGCTGGAATTCTGGGATTCTGTGATTAATAATCATTAATATGGGAAAAACTGCGAGAAGAGGGTAAAGGAAGACAGGGCTCTTTATCTCATTAGAATTGTATTTAGATTGAATGTTATTACAATTAATATTTTGCAGCTCCTGTTTTTCTGCCCTGTGTCTCAATCTAAATAACTTCCACTGGATTTCTTGCACTTTTGAAAGACAGGGATAAAACCACATGACAACTGAGCTTTGAGCATCTCATCTCCTTTTGCTATCCTGTGCTTTCTCCTTTCTCTTACAGCAAAATCACTTCTAGAAGCTGGACAGCAATATGTGAAATATGTTTTGCGGGCAGCGAGGTCTGATGACATTGATTCTGCACGATGTAGAGCTCTTAATTGAGATTTCTGGTTTCCATTTGCTGTGAATTTCTGGATATCATTTGCTGTGTGGTGTGATGAGGTTGTTTCTCTGGTCTCTGCTGCATCTTGCCCCCTTGGTATTTGCTTAAAAACTCATTTGGAAGAATTAACTACCTTTTACATCTTTAAAATTTGACTCCATGGAAATCGATGTACAAATAATTTTTATGGTTACAATAAGTAGGTTCCATAACACAATACAAATCTCTGTATGTAAATCTTGCCTTGGAGGTAGCTATCTGCTGTACATCCCAGTACTTATCCCACTTTCACACCTAATTTTCTTTGTGAATCACACATAAAACTCACATATTCTCTGCTGTGCAATGAAATCATGAATTCTTAGCATGCCCACATGGAAGATGTTTCTCAGAGAATAATATCCATAACTATTTTTTAAAGGGAAAAAAAAAAAGCCAGGGAAGGTTTTGGTGCACCATTTATTTTTATGATAATTTAAATATGTTAATGCTATACCTAAGAGTTTATATACATACACATTTTGCATAAAGAGGAGCTTTTATCTGCTTGTTTGCAAAGGTGGGAGGGGGAGAGAGATGCCTGCTCAGAGAACTGGAGGCATCTTTGGGCACATTATTAACTAACACCATAAAATTCCAGATTTTTAACAACTGTCTTGTGCTGCACAACAGCTCAAAGCCATCCGTTTCTTTTTGGAAAAAAACCAAAAAGGTGTTTTCCAATTAATCCTCATAAATTTGTGACAACATTTATCAAATGTTGCCCAAGCTGGACAGGGCCTTGGGCAGCCTGGTCTAGTGGAAGGTTTCCCTACCCATGGTGGGGGGAGTTGGAACTGGATGATCTTGAAGGTTCCTTCCAACCCAAATTATTCTATGATTCTGTGATTTTATATGTGCAGTTGGTGTGTCCTTGGATCCTGGGCATGGGTGGGAATGCCTTTATATTTCTTTTTCCTTTTATATCTTTATTCTATTTTAATTTTAGTTCTTTATTTTATTTTTCTTCCCTCCTTTCACTTCTTCCTGTGAAACCTGCTTGTGTGAGATATTGCCATGCATTTTCCTTAGAGGCTGTTAATGCCACCACCCTTCTTGAGCATCCAACCCATAGCTTATCTCTGGCTTTGGTGCATGGGGATGATAAGAGATCCTCAGTGATGATGTTTGAGTTAGAGCAGAACTAAACCGCCTCAGTGCTGTGACTTTGTATCTCAGTCTCTGTTCAGTGAGGCACTTTCTGAAGTTCAGGGCAGGTTGGCAGAGCCAGGGGCAGTTTTTAGCAGGAAGAAGCTGATGGGGAGAGTTTCTGCTGCACAAAAGCTCTGACTGAAACTTGCTTCTGGGTACACCAAGGACACTGCCTCAGCTTGTGCCCCATCTTGGGCTGCAGCTGGAGGGAGGAGCAGCCAGGTCAGGGGACCTTCAACTGCCTGAGAAAGGATTGCAGCCCATGGGTGGCATCTGCAGG